>NC_048423.1:4217236-4221432 GCF_013103735.1 Etheostoma cragini | reverse complement strand
CAGACACACCACTGGAGAAGAGCTCTCAGTGTGTGTGTGTGTGTGTGTGTGTGTATGTGTATAGTGCGTGTCCATGACAACCAGGTGCCTCACAAAGTTATAGAGAGTGAATGTTGGCTACTTAAAAAACATACATGAACTCATTGGCTCTGACTGGGCTGCCTTTGCAACATTCACTGGCCTCTAAGTAGGACTTGCCAAAAGGCAAAATATATACCAAGGGGGGGAGAGAGAGAGTGTGGCGAGAAAGAGAGAAAGGAAGAAAAAGTTCAGAAAACATGAGACAAAGAAGACAAAGAAATAAAGGCAGAGAACAAGAATACAACATTACAACTCCGTCACTCTTTTTATCTCTGTTCCTGCTTCCCTTCACACACATTCAGTCTTAGACTCAGTCATCCATCAATGCCAGAGAGAGGGTGCTTGAAGCAAGTTGAAACAACATGGCTGCCCTGTGCTTCCCACTCCACAAACTCCACGAACACAACATTGGACTGAGTCTGTGTCCTTTAGCCCTTGGGCTTGGATCAAAATGTATGTATTTCTGTGTGTGTGTGTGTGTGTGTGTGTGTGTGTGTGTGTGTGTACAAGTGACTGTGTATGTCTATGTAGAAGCTCTGTGAGCAGTACTCTCCTTCTGTGTGTTTTTATGTAGTCCATGTATTTGCTGTAAATTATTACAGTGTTCTCACACACGCACACACACACACACACACACACACACACGCACACACACACACACACACAGAGATGACCAATGTCAAGCAGAGCAACTATTGCTGACAGGGCTTGCTGCAAACACACAGTGGTTGACCTAAATCCCCCCCCATATTGCCCGTGTCATATCCTGTATCTGCGCGTGTCACTTCCCCCGCTGGCTCACTGCAACCATCGCTATGGGGATCCTTCTCACTGCCCAGAAACGAAGGCAGTTTTAGGCAGTTGACATCCACAGTCAGCAAACATGACAGGAGTGGATGTGAGGACAAACGGGTAAGTTTGAGAAAAAAAGAAAGTGGAGTTTTCTATCTTTTTTGTAACAGATTACATGCTTACATTTAGCTTAATTACATAAGAATATTTATTTCTACCTATTTGAAGGGGATTTATTTTGTTAACATCTCTAAAATAGCTCCTTGTCCCTGCTGACTCCAGCATTTGATCAACACAGGGAAACTTGAGCGGGAGAATAGTGGTTGACTAAAGGTAGCGAGTACGACAGCAACCATGGGTGCTTCAACACAGACCCTGGCATTGCCCTTATACCGTCTTTTATGTTTTGGACACCTCCCCCCCTCCACTACTACAAAAGAAGGTTGAAAAGCAAGGGAGAGAAGTGGGGAGAAAAGAGGAAGGAATAAAAAAAAAAAACAGAGAGAGGGAAGAGAAATGCAGGTTTGGCCTCAGGCGGCGTGCTGTGATGTAACAGAAACAGAACGAGTGAGAGGAAGAAAGGGGGGGGGGGGTGTTTGGTTCACAGTGTATCTTTGCACATGGACACCTATAGTATGTATAAGCATTTTAAGCACACACACACACACACACACACACACACGTCTACACACATTGCTGTTGACACAATACAGTAAAGCCAGGGTGGTGTCTACACAAGCTAAAAAAGATTCCTGTTAAAGGCTTTCTGTAGCAACAGCCTTCAGACAACCATATTGTTTTTGAGATGATTTACACATTTTAACACTGAGTTGAAATCTGAGGGTGAGATCATATCTTGTGAAACGTGTGTTTGTGTGTGTGTGTATGGTATTTGCTGTAATGTCAGGGAGTTTCAGGCTGAAGCAACTTGACAGAGCTGCAGTGTATGATACAGGCTCTAGGGCACGGACTGAAACTGGGCCTGCTAATTCCAAAACGCACGCACGCACACTCACACACCTCAGAAGTCTTCCTTCCAACAAGTTCCAGCATCTCTCTCTCTAGTCTGTCAACATACTGAACCATGCAACTCATCTCACTCTACCTGTTTGTCTTTCCTTCATATTATTTAAAGGGTAATTACAAAATTAATAATTTAAAGTAACAAAAATGTAAAATATTGTCTGATTATTTGACTTTGTTTCTTGTACTTTATGACTTCTTTAAGGCTTTGTCACAGTGTTCCCAGAACATGTACAAATGTACGGTTTAAACAACATAGACTCATTCTCCCTCCATGTTTTCATGTTTCAAGATCCTTCCCCACTCACTTGTTCTCCTTCTTCTTCCTCGTCTCTTTCTCTCCTCTGTTCTCCCCCTGCTCGTCCATTCAGAAACCCGATAAGCGGCATATATGTACGTGCCACCCTGCTCCTTCCTAAGTAGCCTCAACGTCCATCCACTCTGCCCTCTTAAATACTACTTCTCTTTCTCTCTCCCTCGCTCACTCCCTGTCTATGCTTTTAAGACGTTCGTAAAAGGAGGTCTTATTGACAAAACAATCGCTCGGCGAGGCTTAAACACTGCCTTTAAAGGGGCATTATTAAATTGCAGGCAGGAAGGGAGGGGGGAAGCAGCCAACAAGGGAAACCTGATGACCTTGCCATCGATTTTTACATCACCGGAGCGTTAGGAGAACTTAGGAGAGAGATACTGACTGTAGCCAGAGAAAGAGAAAGTAGAGAGAGAAAGACATTTTATATGTTACGCTTTGAGCTTTTAGCTGCTGCCCATTCAGAGTCGTTTACAATGTGTGAGTAGGTTAAGGGTTGTAATGTTCAAGGACGCTTCTTTTTTTTTGGCTGCAAACCACAATGAGATGTTAATTAAATCTAATGCATGATATAATCCTTCATGTCTTCAAAATATATTCAGATATACAAACATAAAAACAGTTCAACACTGGCTTTTCTATGTGTATTCATTAAAAAATAACCTTCTTAGCATTTAACTGCGTGAGCATGAGTGTTTAAGTGAGTGTGTGTTCATTTGTGTCACGTGGTGACTTATCTTTGTGTGTCTGCGGTATGCTTGTGTGGAAACAATACACTCCTATACTCTGTGTACATACCTAACCTGTCTAGAAAGTCTGTGTTTGACTTTGCATTTCTGTTTGTGCATGTACTGTATAGGCTACTATGTATGAATGTATCAAAGTATTTGGATGCACACAGTATGTGTGTACATTCTAAATATATGATTTTGCTGTGTTAATGTGCACATGAATTACCACACAAACACTTTTTTCATTCAAATTGAGATTCCCTGGTGCAGTGTATTTCTGCCAATAATTCATGAGTGATCTGCGCCCCTTGCTGGCCTTTAGCATTTTTATTTAATCTGCTGAGCCCTACCGCATGCTCACTCATCAATAATACACACCGACATGTGTGTTAACACATCTATGGTGCATGTGAGTGCATGAGAGAGAGAAAGAGAGAGACATAGAGAGAGAGAGAGAGAGAGAGAGAGACAATATGTGGGTGTATGAGCGACTGTGTATGTGTGTGTGTGTGTGTGTGTGTGTGTGAGTGTGTTTGTGTGTGTGTGTGTGTGTGTGTGTCATGCAGTAAGAGAAAGGGAGAGTGTGTGCTCATACTGTTTCATGCTGAAAGATGTGACATGATTGCATTGTGCGTTTTCTGTGTCAGTTGTACATGGTTTTCATTGTAAGGTCTTTCCCTGTTGGGACAACAAGCATGAATGACCTGTGGTTCATCAATGGCCAGCGTATGACCGTGAAACATGCTCTCACTAAGTGTTTTCTGCTTTCTGAAGTCGTGCTTGCCTTGATGTCACAGTTGTAGACTTGATTTGGTACATGAGGCAATGTGTCTGTGTGCAACTCAGAGAATTTAGACATGCACACATTTGTGTACATGTATGAGCAAGTGTGTGTGTGTTCATCAACAGCACTGACAAACAGAATCACTCCTAGGGAAATTGACTTCGCCAAATCAGTGGGTCAGGAGGTAACATCACCGAGGGTTGCTATGGAGACACCCAATGACGGGGCTTCCCAAGCTACACGCCTGTGAAATGGCAGTTCCCCTAACTTAACCTCTCTCTCTCTCTCTCTCTCTCTCTCTCTCTCTCTCTCTCTCTCTGATGGTCTCTCCATCTATCTTTCTTTCTTTTTTCTCTGTCATCTTTTTATTTTCTCCTCTTTATCCAACACTCCTCCTCTTCTTATTTCCAATCTCTTTTCTGTCCATTTCTTTGTCTTTATCTCTCAGTCACCCCATCTTTTTACTTTATTGTTT
>NC_048423.1:4214733-4217136 GCF_013103735.1 Etheostoma cragini | reverse complement strand
AAAGTTACACGCAATCAAAACCGAGAAATGATGCATGATCCCAATTTCGAACCACCAGTGGTACACTGAACACAAAACAGGTTGACTTGAGTACATTTCTGTTCCTTTGTTAAGCTTGTACTTAAAAGGATGAAGCGTGGAGTGGTTTCTGTAGTTAAGTTATTTACAATCAGTGTAGGAAAACTGCAAAACTAAACACAACAAAGTGGCAAACTTAACATAAGTCATGTTATAGTACAACCCGGTAGCCCACTGCAATGAGGATAAAAGCAAACAGCAGCAATAAAGACAAGAGATTTTACATTCTCGTCTGTATTCTATCGGGTTAACGTTACATATTCCCCGCTCACTGATTACATATGCAGCAGGGTGAAGGGGGGGCCATCTACGGGAATATATTTGTGTAAGAGGCTGCCTAATTACCAGAGCTGGTTCTCCACTTCACTTAACTTTCTAATTGGCTTGCCTTTCTGGCTGCCATTAATTACAAGATTTCATATTCCATTAATGATCGGGGGGAGAGAGGCACTTTAACGTGAACACACTCACACATACTTACAGTATACATCCAGATTCAAACACACACACACTCACTCACACACACACACACACACACACACACACACACACACACACACACACACACACACACACAGGCACATACTGACACTTACGCACCAATGAGCATGAGCACACGTCTCATTTTCTACCTCTCATTACGCAGTATGATTGTGTGTGTGAGTGTGTGTATAACCTGTGCCCTACAACAAGCCTTTCCTTCTAAAAGGCACATCAAACCATTTTTTTCAACAACAAATAGCTTCATTAAACAATTTGTGGTCAGCCTTTTTCTCATAGATGTTGCCTTTCTCTCCTGCAGCATCCGTACCCGTCAGAAGAACAGAAGAAACAGCTGGCGCAAGACACAGGCCTCACCATCCTACAAGTGAACAACTGGTAAGTCATTTCAGAGTTTACATGCAGTCGATTCTAGGGGTTTCTAACCCCAGGCTATCCAAGTTCTTAATGATTAATGCCTACACTCCACCCCTATTTTCATCCCACACACACACACACACACACACACACACACACACACACACACACACACACACACACACACACACACACACACGCACGCACGCACACCCACACACACCACTTACTGAATCATCCTCACCTAGATCAATCCATCTGAAGACATATGGCCTGGAGTGATTTTCCAAACTAACAGACTAACTCAGCCCAAACATGAGCATCCATGGTAATTAAGATCAAACTACCATCTGAAAACATCCAAAGAAATCATCAAACATGCAAGTTGGATGGTTTTATTGGATGTTATTCCAGTTAGACAAGAATGATTAGGAAAAAAAGCGTGGCAGCCATGAGACTAATTATACGGTTTTACTTAGACTGATTTATTTTGGTGTATGCTAGGCTTTTTGTAGCACCTTTTACTGTGATTAACATTTGTTTTAATCAATTGGTGAACATCTCATTTAGCATGTAATACCAGTTTATGCACTGTATTGTCTTTGAAGCTAGCTTAAAGTTAATAGTATCTTTTTCAGAGATATTTAGCCTTGCACTTCAGCTCCTTCCACAGATGACAATGACATATTTTGATTCCAAATAACATTTGAGAATCACTGTGAAGTTACACTAAGAAACAGAAAAGGAGTTGCTTTTCGGCATTGCATTATAACATTATGCAGCTGCTCGTTATTTGCTGTTTAATATATGTATGTACTCTATATAAATACACACATTATATATTGTAAATACAGTATCTATTCATTAATAATCACTTTTTGGATTGTCCACTGACCCTATGTCCATTTATTGTTATTTAGTTCCTTTTCATTATGCATTTTAGGTTGTTCTTGTTAGCAAGGAGCCTAGCTTAGAAGGGCCCAGCATGATTGCCATCCTGATTAATGCTCTGTAAGTGCCAACTAGCCTGTTAATTGGGCACGCGCATGACTGGCCGATGCCATAAAATAAGGTTCTTAACTAGCAGTTTTAACCTTAGGTAGCCCTTTTAAAGGTAGAAAGGGGCCCTATGTCCTTGTGCGGCTAGTCTTATCAGAGAGATGGCTATCAGCACTTGCTTAGCGTTATTAGCCATGTCTAATTAAAGGGGCTGGAGTCTGGGTAACTGAGGCAGCGTCCAGGCCGAGGGTGTTTGATCTGAGCAGCCCTTAAAATAATCCTTGAAAGTATAAATTAGTTGCTAAGTACAGGCATGAAAGTGGAGACAGCAGAATGGCAAATAGCAGCAGAGGGAGAGAGAGAGAGAGATAAGGAGAGAGGGAGAGAAAGAGATGAGATAAGATAAATCCCCATTACCAGCAGTCTAATGATGTTAACAATATTCCCAGCCATTGTTCAATCTGAGAC
>NC_048423.1:4178191-4214633 GCF_013103735.1 Etheostoma cragini | reverse complement strand
TGTAAATCAGTTTTCACAAAGAGATTATTCTCATTTTCATACTGTTAACTCTCATAATTCTCTATAATCGAGTAGCATCCCTTTGATATTAGAGGTGCTCACTTTTGGGGAGTTTGTTTTAACAAGACAATTTGCTATAGATAGATATATGATTTTTTCCTTACTCTGGGATTATTTTATATTTATCCAAAGACTCATACATATTACACTTGAAAGACTACCCAAACAAACTTCAAATCCAATGTTTAAATACAAACTTCTGACTGCAACACCTTCTCAAGAAGCCGGCTGAGAACAGTTAAAGTTGAGCCACCTGTTTAAATATATAGAATGAATAAATTGGATAAATGTGAACCCAGGCAGTGTGTTGATTTATTTTAGAGTGTGTGTGTGTGTGTGTGTGTGTGTGTCTGTGTGTGTGTGTGTGTGTGTGGGGGGGGGGGTTATCACAGTTGCACAGGGTCTTGTTCATAGAGGACAATGTGCTGTTCATGACTGAGACAAGACATGGACTGTGCTAAACACCAGAGGCAGGCCATAAAAGAGGAGAAGAGGTGGGAGGAGCAGGGGAGAGGGGGAGAGAATAGATTGTTGAACGGATATCACTAACTGGAAACTATGTATATTCCAAAATGCTAGGTGTACCTTAAGGACACTAACAAGAGATACCTAAATAGCCAAAGAGAATCATTAAAGTGTGCAAAAGTGTTTTCATTTTCCCACGCAGGGGTGTGAACAACCTACCTAGTGATTTTTGTAAAATAAACACTTCCTTGAAAACAGACAAAGAGCACACAAAACTTGAAAATCCACAACAAAATGAGGAAGTGGCTGCATTTGTGTTTTGGCTTTTCAGCACCAACACAAATGGTGACCAACGATAGGCGCCACGCATATGGCTATAATATTTAGTATGTCTAACAAGAACACACACACTTAATAGTCAATCAGACGTGCAAAATCAGTGCGGCGCCAGCGTTTTCATTTTTTTATAACATTTCTTTCAGCGAATAATGAACAGGATTGTGTTTAATGCTGGGATGACCCAGCAGAGAGAGAAGAGGGTGATTTTTCCCCCAGCCTTCCCTTGTCCATGTGATTGGTTGTGGGGAATGGGAACACAAGGAGGCTAATTTCATGCGCTAAGTTATAATTGTATTGTCGCCTCTGGCCAAATATGTATCCACTTCTTTTCTGCAACCATCTTTGTGTGTGTATGGTGTGTGTGTGTGTGTGTGTGTGTGTGTGTGTGTGTGTGTGTGTGTGTGTGTGTGTTGTGTGTGTGTGTGTTGTGTGTTTGTATTTTCCATACTGTAAACTGATCAGATAGTATCGGAATTAGATAACTGGGGCACCGCTCGTCTGCCCGCGTGTATAGAAAGTAAGAAAACTTTATTCTTTAGGGCTTGTGTCATCTGATGTTTTGACACATTGAGCACTTTACGTATAGCTACCACACACACTCACACGCTGACATATTGAAGCTAATCATGTGAACAATGTGTCTTTTAAGTCTTTCTTCTCAACAAACAAATGAAAAGATCAATGTGTCCATTCTACGTCTCGTAGATGAGTAGAAGCCGGAGTGTCTGCCTTGTGATATCGTGGGGGCTGCAGCCATGCCAGGGGACACAGTACAGCACAAATACACCCTGTTTCAGTACTTCCCTCCCTCAAGCTTCCCGAACAACACACGCAGTCCAACAGTTATACATAACTAGCCACACACAGACAGAAACCCATTTAATGTAAGACAGCAGTACTGGGAGATATGTCTTAGTTGCCTGAGAGTGCTGTGCACATATCCTGCCAGTGATGGATTGTAATTGAGGTTCTTGTGCTCATGTGATCACTTGTTACAGAATCAACTACACAACAGCATATAGAATTGGTAAAAGTAGCTCCATCTGCAATAGTTACAGAATGAAAATGCTGTTTAAACATAAAAAAAAAACTTTTAACTGAGGTAAAAAAAAATAAAAAAATAAAGTCAATTTAAGACCTTTACTTGTACTTGAATGTTTTTACATTGTGGTTTATCTGTTTTTTTACCAAAGTAAAGGATCTGGAAATGTCTGCTACCACTGCATCTTGGCCTTATTACAACCTCCTACGTGCCTAAGTGCCAGAGCTTTCACGTACAATAGCACACACACTTAATGGAAGAGTTACCAGGAAGGTCTGAAAGACAGTACATCATAACTGTTGTAGTCCTTTTTTCTAAACTGCTAAATTAGCTCCTATCTGCCAAAACACTATGATTAAGTTTCTCGTTTAGCAACAGGCCAAAGAGTTTTAATATTGTCTGTGAGTGATTCTGTGAGTGATTCTGGTGTCTTAACGGCCTTTGGCAGTAGTTCAGCTGGTTGAAAGAGAAAGAGAGAGAGAGAAAGAGAGAGACCTTTGAGTAAAGCAATAACATGTTCTTTAGAAGAGCAGATGGAACGTTTCTGCGCATCTTTCCCTCCCTTCCCTCCGCCTATCTTAATGATATGTGTTCTCCAAATATACAACTCCTTTCATGAGAATTTCCACCCTGCATGATGCTTTCTGTTTGGTTTTGAACATGTGGTTGCCAGGAAGGGTGTGTGTTTTTGCTTCTCTCCTCTGTGTGTCTTATCAATCAGAGTGTGTTACTGTGCAAGCGGTCATGTGTGTTAATATTAGCGAGTATTTGTGTGTTTGTTCCTTATTTGTTCCTTATTATTTCCACTGTGTGTGTGTGTGTGTGCGTGTGTGTGTGCGTGTGTGTGTGTGTGTGTGTGTGTGTGTGTGACAGAGAGTAACAGAGCATCAGTAACATCCCCTCCCTTTCTGACCATTCTTCTCTACCCCCGTCAGACAAGAATGAGAGGGATAAATAGACGGAGAGGAGGAAAGAGAGGAAGAGGGAAGAAGGAGGCAGGGGAGGAGACATGGAAATGGATATCTGGAGCCCTAGGGGTTTAACAGAGAGATAACAGCATAAATATTCTTCAAACCTCTCTTTACTCCCCCTGTCCCATGTCTAACCCAGGAGAAAATATTTTAGGCAGAGCGGCAGAAGGAAATGTCAACCGTTACAGTCACCAGTGCCACAATAGTAGTAATCGGATGACTTCATTATTTATTTGATAAATCACTGAAAATAAAGCTACATCATTTTAGATTATAATTAAGGCTCTGCAGAATACATACTGTTGGAGTAATATTTGAATTGAATCTCATCTTGTGTGGACCTTGGTCTCATTTCATCTTGGTCTGACTTAATGAACTAAAATTGCGTTACAAAAATATTGCAAACTAAAGACAAGTCTTACTTTAAAAGACTTACATTTTGGAAGTTACCCGACTTTTACATTATAGCAGCTGCACTGTTATGTTTCTGAATTTCCTGTTCTGCTTCTTAATTTATGTTTGAGAAACCTGAAGCTAGAATGGCTCACTATACGGGAGCAGCTATTTCCATGGAGTAATGCCCAGGACCCCTTTGACAAGACACATGGCTATTGTGTAGACTGAATTGTTCCTCTACTGGACAAACTGCCCAAACAATATCTTACTTTCATCTTAATAAATGACTTCCTAAAGGTCATGGCTCCCTAATTTTTTTATTTATGTTACTTGCAAACTGTATTAGGCCTCACCTTAGTCTCTTGGAAGCAATAAAAGGGGGGGAGAAAAAGAAAGAGAGAATCTGAGTCACTCTTTTGTCAGGGATGCTCCACTTCACCACGAGGGGAGGGCTGTTTCAGAAATGTCTTTTATCTTGCTGCTGTTCTCCCTGCTCTTCATCTCGCCTCTTCAGCAGAAACAGTTGTCTTTCCACTTGTTCTTCTTCTCTCTCTCTCTCGCTCTCTGACCGTCTCTTCCCCTCACTTCCCCCCTTATATTTTCTTTTAATTTGGCTTAAGCTCAAACATAAGGTATCCACATTTTTAGAAAGAAATGACAAAAACATTTAAAAAAATGGAATGAATATGATTGTAAAATTCAACCTTTAAATGTTTTCGACTTTGTGTTACACATTTATACAGAATAGTAAATGCTAGCCAACATTTTACCATTACATCTCCATTGTAATGTGTGTGATTCCATCTTTCCTAACCAATTCACTGCAGCCACAGTCCTCTCAGTCCCGTTCCTTCTTTAGCCATTAACATTATGGTGTTATCGTTGCATATATTTCTATTTAAAGACACGCTTCTCAAGCCTCCGTGCATCCCATTAAAAAGGCTTGACACGCCACATTAGCTTTATAAAACAGCAACCATGAAAGAGGATAGAGGGAGGAATAAGAGAGAGGACAAGCATATGTTGTCACAGTCATATGACGTGCATCAAAAAGAGGCCATGACACTGCACAATCTGTGGAGAACAGACGTGGGTCAATGGTATTTCGAGTAAGCTTACTTTACCACCCGATTGTTGGGGTCTGTCACAAGGCACAAGGATGCCAGAAAATGCCATGAATTGTGGTAAAAAAATTGTTCATGGGCAACAATTTACTTTAGTGTACTTCCATTCCAGTTGTATACGGTCCTGACACAGTAAAAACAAAGACCTGAAACCCCAGGCAGGTTACAGCAAACATCAACAACATTGTGCATGGTTACGTATTGACCTGCATGTGGCAGTTGAGGTAAAAGTGAAAAGCCTTGACTTGGCTCGGTGTTCCCAGGTCAAATCCCCGTAGAAACCAAGCTGCCCATCAGGAATGCCTAATGGCTAATTGGGGGGGCTTTTTGGCTAGAAGGGCATCAGAGTATCATACCAAACTGTCTTACACACACACACACACACACACACACACACACACACACACACACACACATACACAGTTTACTGGAAGTGTAGCCTTGCTCCTGCCAGACGTGCATGAGATTACCTTAAATATTTGGGGAGGCAAGTACATTGTTATGCAAACAACAAATGCCCAGAACCCTGATTACAAGCAGACTTTGAAAGAAGCCTTTTAAACTGTAAGCTTGTTGTATCTCATACAACAAGCTTCCAATTTCCAAAATGTCTTGCTCATTCAGTGGAAGTTTCATCCTCTGTGTGTGCTCATGCTGCGCTATGAGAGCTATGCCATTTCAAATTCCTTTCTGTGTAGGTGGCATCGACTGACATCCCTTTGACTTCATTAGGGAGCAGGGACCTAGCAACAAAGCTGGCTCTGGGAGAAAGGGGGGATTAAAGAAAAAAAGAAAAGAGAGTGAGAGCGAACAAAACAACAACAGAAAAAAACAAAGCACCCCTAACCTAATTTCCTCTGATTTGGGCTGCTCCAATGCAAAATAACAAAACAGGGAAAAAACGGATCTTTTGAAAGACTCAAAATGAACAAACTACAGGATGAGAGTTTCAGAGTGCCTTCTGCAAAGTCTGCGCAAAATAAACGCCCCCCCGTCTTAGTAGTCTAAAGTGCAAAAAAAGCAGAAACAGACTCTATTATGGCATTGGACTATGGTAAACCAACTCAAACCTTGTACCATGAATAATTCATCACTGCTTTTTTGTTAGAAACCCAGATATATACACCAGAACTGGAAACCCCCCCCACTTTAAACAGTTTTTGTCATCAAATCTCTCGATCTCTTCAGAAGATAGAGAAAATGGAGAAAAAACAGATGTGCTGCGCTTTTCATTCATTAATGAGCATTTTCCCTCTCAAAAAACAGCTTTTGTTGATTTAGGGAAATCTCACAGCGCACTTGCCTACGGGAATGAGATAAATCTAGTTAGCTGGTGAGGCAAAGTGTAAAAAGTGTGTCATTAAAGCTCTGGTACAAAGTGGATTAGACAATGTACAGCATTACCAGCTCCTTCACTGATAATTGATGATTAGCATCATTCATCGCTTTTCTTGCTTTTCTAAAACTCTAAGGGCACATAACATAATGCAGGACAGCAGCCACTGCTGTAGCTGTTACTGCTGTGCTGCAGGGTGTGAACAATGCTATGCAGTTGGGTGGCTCTAAATGTATACAGAAGCTTATGTAGCATGTATGCACATGAGTCTCAAGTTTTAACAAAGTGCTGTAGAGTTGTGTTTAATAGAATGCAGAGGGTGAACTCTGTTGATAATGAAGGAAAGCATCTTATACTGTGTGTGCTGTATGCGTGGTGTCTGTACTCTCTGGTTGTTCTCACTAAGAGCGAGGGCGTGCTTCATTAGTCCTCCCCATTCCAGCTCAGGGGAGGCTAAATTTATTAAGGGGGCCGGATGTTGCACAACACCTGCTGCTGTGCTTCCCTCTGTGCAATAAAGGGAAGGGGGTGCAACATGCTAGCTAGCGCTAGTGGTAAGTGCTGCTCGTTGGACTGAGGCTGATGAGCTGGGGCTAATTCAGGGGGGTGATTATGTAGTTTGCTGGACCACTAAACCTCTTTAAGTCCGTAATTACTGCCTATTTGAGCGAGGGGAGGCACTCCAAAGCAATCGGTACTTGCACCAAGCGGCGCAGTGAACGGCAGCCACAGCTGGAGGTGGGCTGCCTCAGGGCTGCCTGGGATGGAGGGGGTGTGTAAATGGGGAGTAGGAGGGATCCACAAAGCCTCATCCCTGTCAGGTACCACAGAAAGCTGAGAGAAAACAGTGGGAGGCCCCTGGAAGCCTCAGCATGCTAGCTACAGTGCTTGGAGCTAGCATTCTAGCAGTGATCTCTGAGCTTAAAAACAAATGTTCTCTTGTTACACACAGCCACAATGCACAGAGCTCGTTACACGGGGCAGGGAAACAAAGTGCTATTACTAAAGAGAGTTCAGAGCAACAACAAAAACTATTAAACAAATGAGCACACTTCCTAACCACACAAACTCTTCTGACTAAATTGAGCTGGGAGGTAAGCAAGGGGGAGGGGGATATGATGTGTCATTGTGATGAGAAACTAAAGGGCTTTTTTTAGACTCAATGCCTTTGGCATACAAGAGGGAATCAGATTGTCAGATTGCACCTCGATCATAGGGGAAATCCATTTCATTTCACCTGACTTTCAAGGAAATTTGACTTAACGTAATGCCACTGAAATCTGATCTCTCAGAGGAAGCAATTTGGGGACCACAGAACATTCTAATAACCCTGGCAATATTATTATGTTATTATCATAATTACCCTTTTGCCCTCGAAGTTTTAATTAGAAACTCACCGTTGGCCCCTAGGGGGGTAAAATGAACCTGGGTTGGGGGAATGCTGAAACTAGGTGAGGGTACTTCACAATTGCTCCCTTATGCTCTTTGAAGCGGCAAGAAAGAAGGAGGACGCAGCCATTGAAAGATGAAGCTTTCTCTCTCTACCTCCTCTGTCTTTCTCTGACATCTCTGTCATTCAAAGTACAGCTACACACCTCCCTCCTTCCTCATTCCTGTGTCTTCCTATCTTTCTCATCCGTCTCCACCCCCTCCATCCCTCTGTTCTATATTTAGCATTTTGCTTAACTATCTCATGCTGCATCCTTTTCTCCCTTTTCTCCCACCTACACCTAACTCTTCTCTTTACTCTAGCTCTCATCTTTTCCTTCCATGTTAATATCCTCGCGACTCATTTTTTAACGCCAAGTGCATTCCTCCATCTATCTCTTCTGCTTTCTCTCTCCCTCCTTGACGTTAGCTGCAGAGGGCTTTCTCCATCAGTGCACCGCTTTTACAAATCAATGACTTAATCTGTCGTAACAAACAAGTGAGCAGCACCCTCAGCCCTGTTCACTTCCCCCTGCCATCGCCAACACTACAACAGCACGTCTCAGAGAAAGCGGAAGGAGAGAAAGGAAGAAAGCTGACAAACATGCAATGTGAGCTTTGTTTAGAGTGTGTTGGAAGACAGATTAATTGAGAAAATGGTGGTTTTGGGGGTAGGATGATTACAAACATGTTTGAAAGATGGGAAGAAGTAAAACAAAGTCAGGATAGTAAAAAGTAAGCACAATTAAAGTGTGTTGCATGAGTTTTCCCACTGCATCTCTTCTTCAAGGCCTCAGCTGTGTCCGACTCCTCTACCATGAGTTATTGCCTGTCTGCATTCACCACCTGGTTCACTAGCTATGATTTCTCTCACTCCGCTGGACACACATTCTGACACACCACAGACAAACACACACACACACACACACACACACACACATACACACGTCTACATAGATACTTGTGTGTGTCACAGATGCACTTACATTGTCATGTACACAAACACACACCCGCTCCACAGGGGCACCTTGGGTCAGCTGGCCAAGTGTAAACACACTACCAGCCTATGGGCATACCATCCATGCCGCCTGCCTCTAGTGCAACATGAGCATTACAGTGTTTTATGCAGAATCCTTCAATCATAACATCACAAGACAAGTAGATGTAAAATGATAAGTTATGGACAGATATCACAAGATATTTCATCTACAAATCATGGCTCTTTCCCAATTCCTTTGAAACAGTGCATGTGCACCAATATTGCTATGATATCATGGTTCAAGGCCATTAAAATGCAAGGCAGCTGTACATTATAGAAAAATTAAGTTAGAGGGAGTCATGGAAGAAAAGTGGAGCAAGAGATAGACAGGTCAGAGAGGCAGAAGACATGCATAAAAGATAGGAAAAACCCTTATGGTTTTAAGAAAGAAGTGTTTTGTCTGAGAGGGAGACAGAGACAGAGTGCAGGGTAAAGACAGAGGGTTCACGCATGGGAGAGAATACAAGTGGGAGGAACTGAATTGATAAATTAGTTCAGCCAAAGCGCAAACTGATTACCACGACGGCAAAGCCAAAGGATCCATCGAGCATACGCATGAAATGAGACACCAAGCAATGCACACACACCCTCATACATAGCACTTACAAAAGACATGTGAAGCTGAGATATAAAAATTATAGCACAACTGCATGCAATCACACACAGATGCACACACACACCACATGTATCTAGGGCAGGCTGCTGTAGTTGCTGTAAGTAAAAGATATTGAGCTGCTGACTCCAGCCAGAAAAGATCCCACAATCCTCTGGATCACCAAACACAGCCTAATGGATAATGGCTAACAGCTAGCGCTAATGTGATTTCACACTTAGCAGATTTAATATATCACTGGCTGAACAAAATCGTGCTATGTACAGAAGCTATGCTAAACTCTGTTTCTTGAAAGGGGGTGAACAAAGTTATATTTAAGCAGTTTTAAACAAAAAAGGAAGTATATTGGAGGTAATGTTTTAGCTTACAGTGAAATGAGAGGCTAAAGTGTTAGCATTGCTAATCCCAAAGTGTTGGTTAGAATTATTCAAAGCTAACCACAGACTTATGAAAATATTTTCCCTGACTCTTCCACACGTCAACTTGCCACTCACTCTCCAACAAATACCGCAGTGATGGTGGGGAACTCCACACCCCACCCAGGCACTGACAATACTGTTATGGGGCCCATGCAAAAAAGTGTGGGTGTGTGTGTTCGTGCAAATTTGAGTGTATTTGTGTGTGTCTGAGGGCTGGGAATAAGCCTCTTTTTGGATTTGCAAATCATCGTTAACTGATTAGTGGGTACCAAACCAAGAACGATTTCACACATCCGAGTTATTGGGCCTTTTTCCACTCTGAGACACACACACCCACACACACACACACAACACTTATCCCACACAGTTGATAATGAAAAATACTAGTGTGAAACACAGCTTCACCATGAAGCCATCAATCACTCAGACGTACAACAATGAAACCACACACTGAACTGTTTTATAGTTTCCCAGCTACAAAATCATAAGAGGGATGGGGGAGGGAAAAGCAAAAGAAGTATAAAAAAGAAGAAAATAGTAATGATTGAAGATAATTGTCAGATTAAAGAGTGCGATTAAATATTCTCTTACCGGGATTTTTAATCATTTAAACATGTTACATTTTTAAATGTTTAAAAAAAGAATTAAACGACATAATTAAAAAAAAGATTGCTGTTATTGAGCCAAACACTGTGCTAGTAACGTCTAAGAGTAATTTTTAAAACAACATTTGTAAAAACAGACACTAAAAAGGAGCTCCTACAGTTTAAACATAAACTGAACATGAAGGTGTGTGTGTTTGTGTGTGTGTCTGTCTGTCTGTCTGGCTGTGTAGTGCATGTTCTAGGGAGCCATGTTAGATCTCTTGCGACTGGTGATCCCCTCCAGTGCTACTGACCGACCTTGAGGGTCTGTAAAGTTCTCACGTTCTCAAGGAACCCCCCCCCCACACCGCACACACACACACACACACACACACACACACGCTTTCTTTTGGTCTAGATCTATGGCAGACATTTTGGAAAAGTTCAAAGGTGGCATAAATTAAAAGTTAACTGTCCTTGAGGGCTTTTAAATAGAGGAGTAAAACGATACAAGAAACAGAGGTGAAAGTCGGAGAAAAGCTGAAATAAAAGTTGACAGAAATGTAAAGGAACTTTGTAAAATGCCTGGGGTCATGTATATATATATATATATATATATATATACACACACAAACACACACACACACACACACACACAGTATATTCTTCTTTGTTATGAAATGTTTATATCACCTACAAGCAGGTGAACTTTCTTCTTCTGTCGTATATAGTAAATGGCAATTGTATTCAAACTTTTCTGTAAATGGACAAATAAATCACAAAAGCACATAGTTTTGTTTTTTTCTGAACAATAGTTAAGTAAAATGACAATATAATCCGTATATTTCTGCAAACTAATACCTATGCTCCTAAATCTACCAACATCTGCCATGTGGCAGTCTTTCTACCCATCTACTGTATCTCTCTATCCATCTATTCATCTACTCATCCATCCATCATTCCATCCATCAATCATGAAACAGATGGCCTTTCAGGAGTCCTTGTCAAGACTGATGGCTTCCCTCTGCCCTGGCCATACCATAACCCCCTCTCCACCAAAACCCCCCAAACCACACATAAAACACACACACTCACACACACACACACACACACACACACACACACACACACACACACACACAACTCCTGCCTCCTGCTCTTGACTACATGGACCGTCCTATTATCTACTATGCACTCCCATGAACGACTATCGACACTGCTGGAAAAAAAAGTTGTACTAACTTTTAGTACAGAGTGAACGTGAATACTCAGGAAATGGTTGGTGGAAAGTGTGTGAGTAGAAGTCTGTGTGTCTGTGAGGGTCAGTCCACAAAGAGAAGCCCCCAAAGAGAGCTGTCTGCCTTTGGTCCCTGGGGCCTGTCAGGAGGGATAATTGATGATGTTTTCATTACAAGGTGTGGGGTAATGTGGGGGTTGGGGCACAGTACGAGTGTGTGCATGCATGTATGTGTGTATGTGTGTGTGTGTGTGTGTGTGTGTATGTGTGTGTGTGTGTTGTTTGGGGTAAGCAGGTTGACTCAGCTGCCTCTTCTTTGACACCAACTACTCCTGTGATTGGTAAGTACTAGTCTTTGCTTCCAAATGCCCTCGTACAAACACGCACACACACACACACACACACACACATTTCCACAAAAAGTAAATACACATACAAACACACATCTCAAAGCTATTTCTATCATATTCTGAAACTGAATAACAATGCTGACAATAAGAACTTGTTGTCCTGTTTTCCTCTGCAGGCCCTGTCTCATCACAGTGTCATGCCAGGCCTTTGGCAGATCTGTCCGTCTGTCTGCCGTCTCTTAGGACCTCTTTGAAACCCTAATGTAGTGGCGCCTAAGATTCTGACTGCCACTTAGATTTAATTAAGACCTAATAGGAGACACCAGGCCACATAGGCCACTATATTCCTTTACAGTATCAAGATGGAATTCGAGCCTTTGTTGCCATTGATGAATAAATGAAAGAAAACACAGTCAGCTGATTTTCTCCTTTTAAGCTAGCTTCTGGGTGTTTTTTTAATAGCTATTAATGAGGAAATTGAAATGATTCTTCATAAGAAACTTAATTTGTGCTGTGGGTAACTAAGACAAACAAGTGTAAAAACAGTCGCAGGAAGACCGTAGTCATAAATATGTATGTTTTTCCTCTTCCCCATTCCCTTTCTTTTTTTAAAAGTAAACTTCAGACTAGGGACAGTTTTGCATGTACAAATTTTTGGTTGGACCAGTAGGTTAACACCCCTCCGGACCTGGGTTGCTGTGGCGGGTCAGGGTTGCCGCGGGTGACCAGAGTGATGACATATCCAGGCTCCAGCAATAAACAGACGAAGACTAATGGCATCTGAGGCAATGGCGAACTCTGACCTCAAAAGTTTTTTCCCTACCTTCTGTTGTTTAGATGAGGCTTTAGATATCTGTTTTGTGTTTTCTTGGTGAGAAGTTCCGGAAGTGATAGGCTGTGAGTTTAAACATTGCAGTAACAATATGCAGAATTTTCATATTGATTGTATATATTCTTATCAAAAACATTTAAGATAGAAGGAAAAACATATTGACTTTAATGATTAAAGCACCCACCCATCCATCCATACATCTATCACTTCCTCTCGGCCCCTCCCAACCCTGCACCCCCAGTCTGGATTCCTCCAACACCCAGGGCCCACGATAGCGAGGCTCCTGCCCTCCTCTGCCAGCGCAGAAATGAATTATACTGCCTTTCACACCTGTTTCTGCTCAGAAGCCTGCTGCACACTGCTGTGTTGTGGGAAAAAAAAATTCCAAGGAGGGTAACGGCGTTTGCCCAGCTCGGCTACATCTGTGTACACGAGTGGTTAAATTAGCCTCTAATTGTATTAACGGGGGATTATGCCTTCCAGTTGGATTTTTTATATTCTTTCTGTGCATTTTACACATTTTAAGAGGAGAAAGGAAGAGGAGGGAAAAAAACAACTCATTGAGGGTTTGCAGGTTTGGCTTCTTTTATGAGCTGCTATCGCGGCTGCCCCTCGTTACATTGAGTATGTGTACAAATAGAAGGGGAGGAGAGCCACAATGAGAGAGTGTTAGTGATAATGTGTATGAAAGTGTGTGTCCCAGTCTGCCAAGCTAATATACCAATGCTAACACTCTGAATGCCAACACCCTCCTGCCCTACACACACACACACACACACACACACACACACACACGGCAAGGCAACAATCTAAATGAGTGTGTGTAGTAGAGAGGCAGGGGGTGAATTCCATCTAATTACTCTATCACATAATTTCACAAATTGCCTTTTCATAGGGGAGTGGAGAGCAGAGCACAGGGCGCATTGGGGATTTGAGGCCTGAGCTTTCATTTACTACTCATTTCTTGTTAAATTAAACAAGAAAAGACCATTTGTGAGGAGAAAGGGGTGGGTGAGTGGGGGGTAGGTGGATTCCAACTGCACAATAGGAGGGATGGAGGAAACGGAGATTGGGTACGAGCTATTTCTTTATCTCACAGCTTGTCTTTTTAGTTGTAACACAAAGCCACCAGATAGCTCAGCTAGTTATGCAATCAGTTTGGAATTGATTCGACAACTTAAATCATTTTTTTAAACATGTATTTTTTAAAGTTATTTCCTGAAAAAAATCTGTTTAAATACATCCTTATTGATGATAAGCAGATATAACGGTGATTTTGTCAAATGGACTAAAGCCTTTTTGCAGCTTTATCTTATCAAATGTCTCATTTGGTTAGTCAGCAAATCCAAATGACTGCTAGTATTCACTACAAAGATTTCCTTAAGAATATCAATGGAAAAAAAAGATCAAAATGAGTTGAGGACACAAGTGGAAATCCTCTCTGATGCCCTTTATTTTGGTTTCCCACCAAGTTTACTGCTGCATGTCAATCTGGCAGCGAGCTGCGTGGTCCGGCCATCGGTGACAGGCGGTTAACGCTAAGGTTTTGTAGTCGCTCCAAGTCAGAGCCGCCAAATTCTTCCGATGAACTTGATGAACGATGTCCCACAAGCACTGTCGACAACATATGAGCTCATAGGGCGTGTTGGAGAGAACTCAGCAAGC
The DNA here is from genome assembly GCF_013103735.1 of Etheostoma cragini. Taxonomy (NCBI): domain Eukaryota; kingdom Metazoa; phylum Chordata; class Actinopteri; order Perciformes; family Percidae; genus Etheostoma; species Etheostoma cragini. The sequence goes on along the minus strand of NC_048423.1, from coordinate 4,200,733 downwards.
TGCGACTGTCGTCATCATAACAAATTCAATACTACTGCTCTAACTGTCACTCTACCAATCACACAACAGATAGAAGCATATTTCTTTTTCTGTAAATATTTTATTTTTTTATCACCCTTTACAGAGGATGATTAATTATACCAAAAACACTCCTGGCTTTAAACCTGGGAACTGATAATACCAGCAATTGACGGGATTTTTTTTCTACTGTAGGTGTCCATGTTAACAACAAACATGGCACACTCTGCTTTAAAAAGGGGAAGCCCTTTTCCTACTTACAAGGCAGTGAAAATGAGCATCCATGATGGATGAGTGAGATGCAGAAATGTCTTCAAAACAACAGTAAAAAAATATAGGAATGCCACCTACCACCTACCCTGCTGGTGCACTCGCAGCCTCAGTTTGCCACCCACCTTCCCCTTCCTCATCCCTACAATGGGAACTCCCATGAGGGTCCAAGTGTGAGGCGGATAACAGAAAATAAATGAAGGTGGGTATCCAAACTTCTACCCTGTTCTGTTCAATTGTGCCTTCACAGTCAAATCTTGCATATCTTTTGTGTAGGGCCACAGGCCTCTGCTGTGAATTTGTGTGTGTATGTGTGCAAGCATGCGTCTGTGTGTGCCTAATTGGCATTGTGTCTATCTCTAAGAGACCAGACTCACATCCTCCATCCCTCTGTGAAACAAAGGCAGGCCAGCTGATGATGCTGTGGATGAGCCCAGATCAGCTGTCCATGTTTATGTTTATACCAGCAAAGAGAGAGAGATATATGCAAATATGTTTGCATTAGAGGTGCTATGTGTAGCATTTATTTATTTAACACAGACATATGGTGATTAAATTAATTGTTATACTGAAGAAAAATTATTATAAACAAATGAGACCACTGCGAGTATTTATCTGACACCTGTAGTATTGTTATTGCCAGTGTTACTCAAAATTGAGACCACATGTTCTTTGCTGAATGAAAGACATATTGGAAGTGATTTTCCGATCAACCTTTCAGTTTACTTCTCAGTTCTTGCAATGTGAGAACATCAGCTTCTTCCTGTTTTGTGCCATACTGCAATGTAGCCCATGTGCCATTGTGTGCCTGTATGTGTGTATGTTTTAGTTTATCTTTCTCTTCTTTCCTGGGAGAAGGATAAAGCTGATGGATCCTTCTTATCCACCTCTTCACCTCCTTGCCTTCGCCTCCTCTTCTCTTCTCCCTTGCTCCCTTGCTCCCTTGACACACACTTATATCCTTCCCACTGTTTGAGATCTAACAGTAGAGAAGCCTCCCATAAGCCCAACTCATGGTGTAATATGACACAGTAGGTGTGTTGCTGTGTGTGTGTGTGTGTGTTAGTGCGTTTCACTAGGCTAGTGTGTTTTGAACTGTATTTGCACAGACAGGATGTGTGTGTGTGTTTCAAACACCTTTCCCCTGTAGCCCCGAAGGTTTCGGGGGGTGTATCTTGAGGTCAGGGATTTGGAGGAGAGGTTAGTGTCAATGTGCGATGAAGTGTGTGTGTGTGTGTGTGTGTGTGTGTGTGTGTGTGTTTGTGTGTGTGTGTGTGTGTTTGTGTGTGTGTGTGTGTGTGTGCAGGGTGATGGAAAACTGGTGGTTTGTAAAGGAGGTGGTGAGGGTTAGATGGAAAGAGGAGAACACAAAGAGAAACAAAAAGTATAAGAAGCCTTGTGAGATGTGTGTGTATATATCCTATGTGCAGATATTCACTTTATATCTCTGCCAAATGCCACGCTACAGTACACGCAAAATAAAAAAGTGCCACCAATTTGCCATTAACACTATTGGAAAACTGCGATGCATACCATCAATATCAACGTTAGAGAGGAAAAAATAGAAAAGTGGAGCCCATGTAATATCCATAATCCAACAATAAAATTACTTCCCCCAGCATCTTCCCTACTGGCTTATGCAAACCACCACCCACTCAGTCAAACTGTATCGCGTTCCCCACAAACCCCTGACAAACACAGAAAGTGAGTGACGCAAGCCTGGCTGAGGTTAGTTTTAAACATATTTCTTCAACACTAGCTTCTAATTGTAATCAGGAATTGAACACAGTGCAATAATAAACCCATTATTTTCAGTTTCGTCTTTAAAAACTGCTTTAAAGCAGAAACTCTATTTACAATGCATTTTTTATATAAATAACTTAAAATCTTATTAATGTCTTCTTCTGAATCTCATCACACCATGCAAGAATAACCTGTGTACATCTTTTAAGATTTAATTGTTTTTTAATCCTTTTTGAAATGTAATGTTTTTGACATACAACTAACCTAATATTAAGCACGTATTGTTTTTTTTCGCTGTCATTTTATATATTATTGAGATGTAATTCAGAGTTCTTGAGTTGTTGTAGTTTGAGTTTCAGGTAAGTTTAAGTCTCTGGAATATGTTCTGTGTCTAAAACTGCTAATTGTGGCTGGTGAATTCATCATGTTTGAGATAATAGAAATGTGTTGTTAAAAAAGACAGCCTTCTATTTACTCTTTCACTGTCACATTTATATATTTCAGTATCAAAATACATTTTTTCCCACGCTATTTCCCCCCTAACAATATGCGATGCTGTCAACGAGTACTAACGGCCTTGGTATCCCTGTTATAACTTAATGAAAATAAAGCCAAGCCACGGCCCTTTGCAGCAACCCAGGAATCTGTTAAATAATGACAGATTTGTTCTTAATAAGGTTCATTTATGTATATGCAGTTAGGGCCGGGGGCGTCTCTCCTTAGCTTCAACCTTATTCAGTTTCAGCGCATGAGGAGCGAGAGCGCAGGCTGCAGAGATGGCCGGCAGATTACACAGGCCTGTGTCTTTGAAGTGTTCACCGTACCAACCAGGATATATTGTGGAGAAGGGGGGGGGACTCTGGTGGTGTGTATATGAGTGTCAATGAGTCAGTGTGTGTCAATGGGTTTGTGTTGTTTGTGTATTTGTGTCAAAAAGAAAGAAAGAGCAGTGCTAGAACGTGTGTGTTTGTGTGAGAGAGAGAGAAAGAGAGACAGTGTGTGTATAAGAGTTAGAAAGCCTGTGGCTGTGAAATGAAGTTGAAGTGTACACACATGATATGAAACTGAGAGCAAATGGTGTTTCATTCAACTCACTGTTAGGTGCTGAAAGAGCCATGCTCTCATAATGTTGGTGGCCACCTTAGGGAAGATCCCTCTCTTCTTGTTGCGTTTCTTCTCTTTATCCGGGTCATCGTCATCCCCTGTGCTCGGTGAAGCCACGCTGTTGTCCAGGCCATCACCTGTCACATGACAAGAAACAGGAAGAGACACACAGAAGAGATCAGACACACAGTTTGTTTATTTCCTGCATTTGCTGCGCCTCTGCGTTCAAAGGGAATAAATACGATTTCGAAGGAATTCTGGAGGGCTTTGTATGCACAGACGGAGGGGTATAGAGACACAACAATGGCAAGTAGAGAATGGCTGGAAAACAGCACCTCATAAATGCATTCATTTTTAATACATTTATAAATAACCCTGCCTTTCATTTTTCTCCCCCCGCCACTTGAAAACACAGCCAGCGCTCGCATCTTTTTGCGAGAAAGAGAGGGAGAAGGGGAGCACAAAGGACTTGTAAGGTCGCATTTCCCCACTCTCCCATCCAAGCCTGCACAGAATTGAAAATGACAGAGAGATTTAGTCTTTATTATCCTGAGGGGAAAATAGTTATTGAAGCGTCGCCCCAGCGCATTCTGCCATTTTACCTGAGGTGGAAAGAGTAACACGGCACAACAAAAGGGGAGGTTGCGAGGAGGGGGAAGGCTGAAAATAAAAGGTAAATAGGTGGAAAAAGGGAAGTCAGAGGCACAAACAGCGCTAACAAAGCTAGCTGCTTTTCATAACAATGGCGTCATGGCTGCTTACAGCAACCTGTAGGGCTTCGATAAGGCTCTATGAAGGCCAGTTAACCTCACCTGAGGGGAACACTAGACAGCTTAGAGTATTTGAGCACTGAGAGGTAAAGTGAAAGGAAGGCGCTCCATGGGCCTATTCTTTGCATTCAGACTCAACAACAAGAACTCATACACACACATGCACACGCATATTCAAACTACCCAATTATTGTACGCATTCTATACTATACTGCTCCAGTGGAGAGAAAAAGGCTCTTTCCATCTGTGGCTGTGAAAAGCCTAATTGTTATTATCATTATTCCAAAATGCATCCACTCTCAATAAAGACGATAATCATAAAAGAAACATGAGGCGAGGTAAACAAGTGGCACCCTCACTGCTAGAAATTTCAGCAGCTAATAACCGACTTTTGTCCCATGCCACCTCTTTTCACTGGAAGTGAGGGGAAGGAAAGAAGAGGACGAAAAAACGTTCAAGCTGTGCACAGATCTGGATCCAGTTATTTATTGATTGCAAACAAAGCACTTCTAAAGCTTCTAGGTCTATTCACTGTGACGAGAGTAGATAACTGCATTTGAGCGGGCCCATGCTCCCCTAACTTGCAGAGGGCGACACCCAGTACCTAGCTAAAGCCTAAGCCCCCGATTCATCGATAATTAATGGGGATGTTGGCACTAATCCGGTTGGAGATGACTTTTTTCCAGCCTGCCGCATCAATGGAATAATCAGGGTCTAAAACCCAGGCCTTTGCTCCCCATTACCTCGGGCAAAAGAATTCCTGAAAGCATGCCTGCAGGGCACCTGAATTATATACACCATTAGGAGAGAGAGGCTCTCAACGATCCATACGAAACAACACTCTTGGCTAGCTCTCACTCTCTCGCCGACTGTTCTGGCAGAAGGAGATACATATGCAGACATATTAAAGGCTTTTTAATGAACCTCTTGTGGAAGCGGAGGTGACGCTATGGAGGGTGGGGGAGGGATATAACAAGAGCTTGATTTTCATAGATACTGATGCAAACGCCACACACTTCATCAATAATGCACACATGCAGATAAAGCTGGTGGTAGGATCAGGCTACTTTAACACCAACAAAAGGTCAAAAGTTGAATTCAGGCAATGTGAGCAATTCAGTTACCTCTGCCAGTTTACTGTAAGTTACAGGATAGTCTGTTGATCATGTATCTGATTAATCAATCAATTCCACAATTTCCTAGAGCCTAAAGGTACTTCCACAAACAGACTATTATCAAAGATGTTTAGTTTACAAGGATCTAAAACAGAGAAAAACAGAAAATCCTTACACCCGAGAACAGAAACTAGGGAATCTTTGAGATGTTTTCTTCATAAACAACTTAAACAATTAATCAATAATTGTTGTCAATTGACTAATCCATTAATTGACTAACTCAAGACAATGAACTCCTTACACCTAGCTCCTAGACCTCTCTCTGTCTAAAAGCACACTCACATTGCAGGCTTCAGTTACATCATTAGCCTAGGACAAATGCAGCCTGAGCTTAACAAGTGAGTTTTTTCTGCCTACTGTTTCAGGGCTAAAACACACCCCTCTGTCTGTCTCTAGCTTTCTCTTTTCCTCCCTGCATTTCTCTGCCTGGTGGAAAAGAGGGGTGAGCCGAGTAGGGGCCCTGTAATCTAAGACCAGATTTTCATTGGAAGCAAATGCTTTCAATCCGTTGTAAAGACCGGCTCATGTTCAGCAAAGCCTACAATAACAAACCTAGGGGCTTGTCCCATGTGAGTTGGGAAAACAGAAGCAAACGGCTGGAGAACCAGCTCAGAGCATGAGTGAGACTATGAGTGAGTGACTCTATGAGTAAGTGATTTTGTGAATGAGTGAGTGAGTAAGTATCTACGCAAGCCAGCAAGTAGGAGAGAGGAAACAGGCTCGGGAAGATGTGAGAAATTGTGCGAAGCATGGGGAGAGGGGAAACAAGGGGGGAGAGAAAAGATAAACGGCACAGAGAAAGCAAATTATAAGTCATAATAGTCTGAATGCTTAGAGAAAACTGTCATGAGAATGTGCATGGTCCTTTATTTCACCACTGCCCCATATCTGCAGTATATCAGCCATATTTTACAGTATCATATATCTATTGGTGTATGGGGAATCAAATGTTATGCAAGCATCAACTGCAATATTTAGGACTCTCAAATATGACCCTACAGAATATAAAATAACCCTAAAGATCTCTAGCTAATCAATAAAGAACCAAATACCAAAATTATGCATAATGTGAGAGAAGTAGGATACATTACATCTCTACTCATATCAGATCTATCTTATATCATTGATCCACGTGAAAAGAACATAGAACCAGTATATTTGTTCATACAACATAGAAAAGGTTGCCTCAGAACATGTATGCAAAATGAATGTCATGGGGGAAAATTATTCATCTCTTCCCAATACTTCTAAGTAAGTATGACCTACAGACAGTTCCTTTACCTAGGAGTGGAAAATAAAGGCGGAGGGCTGAAGAGAGGCTGACAATTTTATTGGCATTTCCCTGTTCACTGCAATTTGATACCAATCACCTCTGCAAGGTCTGGGGCTAATTTCTGCTTTGCTTTAACTCCAGCAAGTGAGGGCAGAGCAGGAGATAGGAGGAGAGAAAAGAAAGACTGTGGGAGTGAGGAAGGGTGAAGGAGGAAAGGTGTTGAAGCTGTGTCTGGCAGCCATGTTGGGGAAATGTCAATGGTGTTACCTCAGCTTGAGAGAGAGAGAGAGAGAGAGAGAGAGAGAGAGAGAGAGAGAGAGAAAGAGAGAGATAAAGAGAGAGAGAGAGTTAGAGAGAACACAGGGTAACACAGGGGATAAAGGAAAATGGGAGATGGTGAGGGAGGGCAAGACGAGAGAGTGGTAGATGAGATATATTCTGAGAACGGAATAGAAAACCAAAAAAACGCAAGCCACTGAAGGAGGCGATGAAGGAGGAGAAAATAAGTGATAGGAGAGGGAAGAGATGCTGTGTGGCAGACTGGACTTAATCAGTTGAAAAAAATCAGAAGCAGGACAGTCAGTCAGGGAATGTCCACTGTAATGAGGATAATTCTTGTCTCTATTTTGGCCTTTGAAGCTAAAGTTTTCAAACACCAAAAACAGGATTTTTCAGAAAAGGTCTTCCAATATAAAACCATCTGAAAGCGTGCCATGTTTACTATTTTTAAACAATTAGAGCATATTTTAAACGACTCAAGCTTCTTGGGCACACTCAATAGGCCAGATTAAAACATTGTTGTTCTCTTTTGTGTTTTCAGTGGGGATCGCTGACATGCTTGAATGGGCAAAAAACTTCTGACATGTAAGCAGCGAATTCAAATGTATCTGCTCTAGTGTAAACATGTGCCGTCCTAATCAGTTCATCTTTCAACCAATACACCTTTTAGTCAGTTAGATAGCTGTACACTGTGTAGTCCATACAGTCAACCAGTAAGTAACTTTCTAGCCAGCCAGTAAGCTAGTCAGTCTATAAAGCCACCAAGATAGTCAGCCAGTCATGAACTAACCTTGTCAGTCAGCCGGTCAGCCAATGAACCAGTTCGTTACTCTCCATACACAGGCAGCCAGGCTCATTAAGAGCATCAGCAGGCTGTAACCTAGGGCTGCATACAGCATGGGGCAGCTAGGCTAGCGAGCTCCAATCTCCCCCCACGAGGAAAAGCCACAGGCACAACTCTGGGCCTGGCCCACTGATCAGCCATGACAACATCTTTGCAACTAGTTAGAGGAGGGGCTGTGAGGGGGAGGGGGTGAATCAATGCAGAACAGTGGGGGTGCATGTGCATGTTTGTGTGTGAAGAATGCATGCATGGCTGGATGTGCACTCTTCTGTATATGTGTGTCTATCTCTGGTTTTCCTTATGCGTGTGTTTTCAGCCACAGAAGCTCTGAATGTCGCATGTGTGTGCGTGAGTGTGAGTGTGCATGTGTGCGTGCGTGCGTTTGTGCATGCGTGCGTGTATGCGTGTGTGTGTGTGTGTGTGTGTGGCAATTAGGGAGCAGGCCAGTGACTGGAAGGAGCCAGGGGCAGTTGAAATGCCCCAGGGCCAACGAAGGGAAGGAATATTTTATCAGTCCCCTCACACACTGTATACACACATACACACTCGCACAAACACACACAAACTGTGAGCAAACAGATAACGACGTAAAAAACTAGGTTAGCTTTCTTCATGCATTTTCACTACCTTCGTTAGCATTAGCTCAACAGACACTTATTTCCATGCTCATTCAGCTCTGATGGCTTTTATTTAAGTCTTTCCGCCACTTCATGTTTCATTCCTGCCTCCCATCCTTCTTACTTCATTACTTACTCTCTCCTCTTTCTCTCTGTCTGCTAGAGTGTGAGGTTTGTGTGGAGGGAATTTGCACAGTGTTGGGGATGTAAGATAAGGTATTGTTAATGTTCTTCACTGTAGGAGTTTTCTTTCTTTGTAAATCAAACAAACAGCAGTAAATGATATTTCACTAATTAAATGTTTCAAAATTGAGGTAAACTAAGTTAACATTGTTCGATATCCTCAGTCTTGATGTTTTCAGTTTACCTCTTCAACTAGTGACTACTAATGATGCTTCCTCTCTTCTGTCTCTTCGTCTGCCTCTTCTTCTTCATCACATCTCTACATCTCTCTGTCTCAAGGCATACCCTGACATTATCAAGCAGTATCTAGGCTAATCTGTTATGATCTGATTATGAACCATCTCTCAGCGTAAGACAGCAATTGGTACTACCTGCCCCCTTCTGCACGGGCACACGTGCCATTCCGAGGTGTCAGCCATTTTTCTGCTGCCTGGCAAATTAACAGCCGCAGATTCACCAGTCAGTCATCTGCGAACAGCAATCTTGTCAGACACGTCGCTTCTAGCGCAACGCGAGAGACTAATGACATTTAGCTTTCTAATAATCTTTTCTTCATAGAGGCTCTGCTGAGTTGAGGAATAAGGGTTATGAATATTAGCTTTGTGCCAGATGTCATGAGTGGAATCCTGTGTGAGGAATCATTCACAGATGGCTTAACGTTTTTGGAGGATACTGTGAGATGTTTTTGCAAGGTTTTATAGGCCGTGGAAGGACTCTGAGGGGAAGGAATGGAGATAGGTCTTTAAGTTTATGACATGTATTTATTCTATTGGCTATTTGTTGTGAGAAAGAGTGTGTGTCTTTCATTTTGAGTGACCTGGAGCTGATCTCTCATGGGCCACTCCTAGAGTTTCACACCCCAGAAAGCTCCCATGACCCTGGGTTGGCATCCCAGGCAAGGCCCAGGCCTCAGGGAGCTGCTATCCTGTTCCACATGGAATACACACATCTCATATTGGCAGGCGAGAAATGCATGCATACACACACTCAAAACATGATACATTAAGCGCACACACACATGCTGATGTGCATTCACCAAAGTGCTCTCCTTCTCACTCTTCTTCTCTGTGGCACACACACTCTCACACACATACACACAGATAACATTCCCAGAAATCCTCAGAGAGGTAAAGAAGGGCCCGCAAGAGGGAGGGAGAGGAGGAAAAAGTGGCGTTTATTGTATTCAGGCCATTCATAAGCTCTAGACTTGGGGAGGGGGAGTACAGGGGGGTTGCAGGCAGTGGGGGGTTCCCTTTGCATGGCTCTGGAGGCCCCTCCCACCTCCAAATATTCTGAACATGCAGGAATTCCTTGCAACACAATTCCCAAGTAGGGGCTCATTTTCAAAATCGTCTTTCCCTTTACTGCACCAAAACAGACACACACTTGAACACAATCACTTGCACCAATTTCTTAGGATCTTCCGCAAGGCAACTTTCCAACAACTACTAACAAAGTATAGTAAACCAACACACACTTCAATACAAAACACTTTCTGTGACCAATGCTGTTTCGCCTCCCAGAGGAGGAGAGACAGAGAGAAATCCCCTCGACCACACTGAGGATAATGACATGCGCTGTCGACAAAACAATATGGCTATAGTCGAGACTTTCCTTCCTGCCTTTGCCAGAAAGACACTCCACAATTTTCAGAACTTTGCTTAAAACTTCAGCCAACGCATTTGGATCATGTGACTTAGTCTGAAGCAAAGACTAATCTTTGTAGAACATACATAAACTACAATATGATGAATGAAAAGATTAGGTAAACAGAGAAAGCTGTCATTATTACAAAAGAAAAAACAAAATGGGGCTTGCCAGGTAAACAATAAGGGGAGAGCTAAGTAATTGCTTCCTGTAATCAAAGACCATTCCATTGAAATAATTACAGTAAATAACGAGTGCTTTGCAATTACAAAGCCAGTTACTTTGAATGATGACAGTTTTGTAGATCAGCACTGACAGATTCAATAATGCCAGTAACTGGTGAGTCATTTATAAGGGTTATTGTAATTAACTGAAGAATTCATGTTGTGAGAATCCGAGCCAATTTTGGAGCAATTACTTCATTTGTGGTAATCTGATGAGGATGGGACCAGGAAGCCAGAGACAGGGAATGTGTTTAAATAACAACAAAAGAAGAACAAACACAGAACAGTTATCATATGTATGAGTTGATTAAAGCATGTGCAAGGCTTTAGGTCTGTGAGATGTGTGTGGCTTTTGCTGGAGGGATTTGAGTGCATTGTTGTCAGCATTCATATCGAATGTAAGTGGACATTGGTGCATTTTCATGTTTCTTACTAACACGTGTGCAGGTGACATTGTACAATGAAATCAATGTGTTAGTCATTTAATGTAAAAAAAAAACAAAGCTACTCAAATGTGCTGCATTTCTCAGTTTTATATGGATTTAAGTTGTGGACAAGCAACAAGTATTTTATCTCATTGGGCTCTGCAAAATTGGGCAGGGTATTTTTTTTACATACCAAATGATTAACTTTTATACCAAAAATTGAATATTAGACCTGTGTTATTGCTCATTTTCTTTGAGAAAATGTTCCTGTTCTTCTGTGTGTTAAGGCTGAGGCCCATCCAATGTTGCCTGTGAGAGACAGAAGAGGGGGTCAGGCCTGTTGACATAGCCATAGGTGATGGCAAAAATGTCAGTGTAAATGTGACTGCTCTCTCTGTGCCATTTTCCTGTAAAGGGTCATCACCACAGGCTGCCTGACACGCTGGAAACTGCCTGAAGCGCGGGGTACCGAGACGACATTAAACTGCAGTATGCCTCCACACGCAGAAACACACACACATCAACAGCCTTTTATTCCCACTTTCAGATCAGTTGAGAGAGAACGAATAAGGGAGAAACAGGCAGACAGTACAAGCTAAAATGAAAGTGTAGGGCGAAGAATTCACCCTTTCATGTTGAGCACTTTTGCTGTGTAACTATTGATTTTTCCCCTCTTGCCTTTGTGTTGCCGTTTTCTTTTTTTCTAACCTGAAGATAGAAGGCCAGACCCAGTTCAAACGGGAGCACTTGTGAGGGGGGCCCACAGATTCTTCGCCTCAGTGAAGGGAAGTCTTAACACATACATACACACACACACACCCACACACACACACACACACACACCAACACTCCTGAAATCGTGCCACTTTTGCCTCTTTCTCACTCTTAACTCTCACAATTGTTTTGCTAGCTCTCAGATGGCTTTTGACACCTTCGACTCACCAAGCTTCTGCCAATCTCAGCACACAACAAATGCACAGAGTCTGAGAGTGAAATGAACTATGGAAGAAGAGGGAACGGGGGAAGGGATGGTAGAGAGGACAAGGACTATAACAAAAGCTAAGAGCACTTAACAGCACAATGGCATGGCGGCCCTTTCCAAAAGTCAGCTGATGTGCTGAAGGGCGTTTAAAAGTCCTTCAATGTAGCCTTGGAACAAAGAGTAGGAACCCTAAGCTAAACTAAATGCGGAAACATCCCATTTAGACTTTGTTGTGGACTAACAACACTCAAGTAACTAACTGCACTAAAATTACATTTAAATACCACAAGAATACTAGATGTGATCATGGAAGTCCTTTAATAAACCATCAACATTCAATAAATTCAAACTGCAATTATACCTTTATCAGAACAAAGACACTTTAACTTCCAGCAGCCCTCTACTAAGCTAAAGTACCATGGGAACATTTTTAACCAACATGAATTTACTCTAAATATATCCTTTCAAATGATCTGAGCATCTGTATAGATGAGCTAAGTTTAGTGAAATTATATCTTGCAACACTAACTTGTTTAATTTCAACCAACCTCTCAAAGCCATCAGTTTAATTAACTAAAATTAGGTGGAGATACATCATTTCAGTACCAACAATCAGCCTGTTTGGTCTGTAATTATACCTTTTTGTTTAGGGTGAGTAGTTCCATTAACCAAACTCAAGTTTCCCTGTTTATTTTTGAGAGCTAGTGTGTACAGCTGTTGCCTGTGTGTGCATTTTTCCACATGGGGACTATCTGAATGACACAGACTATGAAAAACACTTTTAATACACATGGATTTTCCTACTCATGCTAACCTATCAGCGGCAGCCAAACAGCAGTATGCAGTTAGATAATACAGAGACGCTAACCCTGCGGTGGCACAGGCTAATAATAGCGCATTAGCTTCCAGTGTGTTTTTTTTGAATAACAGAAGGTTTTAGTGCTACGAAGGAGTATAATATGGTCTGCACCCACAAGCTCAGGTTACTGAAGGGGTGGTTAGGAAAACAGGATAAGTCATTATCGGAGTGACAACCTACTCTATTGAAATACTTTTAGTTGTTGTTGTTGTTGTTGCATATACATTTTAGAGTCTTAGCTGATTTGTTATTAGTAAATATGGAACTGGTTGTTGTGGCGCTTCAGTGTTGCAGACTCCTTCTTCAAGGCCAGATCGAGGATATCCAGACTTTTGATATCACTACAACTTCTCTGTTTGTTTTACTAGCTGATGTATTAAATTAACCTATAAATTCCCCCTCCAAAGTAATGCTGCATCTCCACTTCCTCCTCCTTGTCAATGTGTCCTTGATAGGCAGAGGATGTGATGTTGTGGGGATGTGGGGGATTTGTAGTCCTATCAGCCTCCCCATATGCAGCCCTGATAAGGCTTGCGAGACAGGGACAGAGGAAGAGGAAGTGAGTGGGTTTACAGCAGGCCTATTTCCTGTGGAGCATGGGCCCATGTGGACGGGATTGATATGCCCCCCGTGAACAGCAGCACTCTCGCCACACAGTCCGATCAAGTCACTTCCTGAAAGAGGCAGCCCTCTCTGGGGGTGACTTCCTGTAAGAGTATGACCTCTCTGCCTGAAGGGAATCTCAGTGGAACAAAGACCCAGGATTGCCCATGGGAGTTTGTGTGTACAATATGTATGCAGTGTGTGTGTTTTAACACTGCCACTCAGGCCTTTACTCCAAAGGTTATCACTGGTGAGAATCTTAGCCCCCAGTCCATGCTCATCTCTTTGAGTTTCACTGGCTTGGAGCAAGAAGGGACGATTGGGTTGCATCCAAATGTGTGTGTTCATGAGTGTGTGTCCAGAAAGTGGCATGCCTTGTGTTGCTCTGCAAACACACAAAGTAAACGTCAATGCTGCCCTCCGGCCCACCCTGCTGCTCTTGTGTTTACCTACAGGTATTTGTTATCTAGCCCTCTCTTTCCTTTTTTTTCTCTCTCTCTTTCTCTAAACTCTTAGAAAAGCTTGCTGAGGTCTTTATCTCTCAGTCTAATCCCTATAGCAGGTATCCATGTCAAACAGACCAAGGGGAGGGGGCCTCAGGGGGCAGCATGTTTGGTCTGGGTTAGCCCTGGGTCAAGCTTTGGACCAGTTGACACACAATAAATCCACCACTTATCCATCCTCCTGCATCCCAGGTTACTTGGACACCTTAAATGTTGCATGTTTTATCTTGCGCTCTTTATTGCTGAAAACAGATTATGTCATTATTTCAATTTCACCTTTAAAAGAGTGAACACCAGTATAAGGACAGGTTTGAATGTTAGAAGCAAAAGGGAGTTGCGTGTGTCATATCGGGGTTATAAAATAAGCCCTAACAAAAAATTAAAGTTGCATTGACCCATATTCAAAGAATAAAAAAAATCCACATGGATGCTGGTATTGACCAAAAAATGGCGCTACTGCTAGTGGTTTGCTGGCATGAAATTGGCTTTGTGTGGGTGTCGTTTGGAGAGCCGGCTGGTAAATTCTCCCGTTCTTTTGTTAGAAAAGGGGGGGCTCCATGCATAATGGTCTTAGCCAGGGAGGTCTGGAACTGTGTCCATAAATTGAATTATTTCAATTTGAGGTAGAGCGAGGGAGAGAGAGTGAGAGAATAATGGAGAATGGCTGTGTGAGTTGAATTTACATGTGAACATATGCATGTGTGTTGATGGAGAGAGAGAGAGAGAGAGAAAGAGAGAGACTCATTTTTATTCTTCTACGGGGCTCACATTTACAAGTGAGAATATAAACCAAGTTGCAGGAGATTACAAAAGAGGCCAAATGTTACCTTGCAGCTAGAAGCTAGAGTGGATAAAACAAAGGTTCCTGGTTGAGGGCGCCTTCGCCACAACAGCAACTTGCTGTCTGAAAATTACAGTTTCAGTAATTGATACAGAGAGATTAGCTATACAAAATAACTAACTAATTATGCGCCTTTTCTGGGGATAATAACACCTTCACAGACTTAAATGGGTTTAATAATGACATTTGTGGGATAATATTATTAAAATTCTGCCTTTAAAAATTAATCTCTCAATCACATCTACATGTTGAGATAAAGCCATCCCCCAGTGTCATTAACGCTAAAATAAAAGATATGTGTGTGTTTATGTGTATGTTTTGGTAGGGGTGGGGTGGGATGGAAATATTCCACACAATATAATCGACAGAGGACCATATGGCAAACTGGCAGCAAGCTATTTATCCTTATCCTCTTTGGAGGCTAAAATTAGCACTCCGCTGTTTGTAGCTTTAAGCTGGACTCCAACCATTCTGATAGGGCTAATAATAAAGGAAAAAAACAGCCCAGCTGGCACAACTTCTTTGCCTCCTCTTTCTGATTCCATCTTTTTCTCTCTCTCTCTCATACTAACTTTTGGTCCCCCTCCCTGTCTCTTTTCCCTCCTCACTGAAATACATCAGTCTGACCTCCATTTTAAGACCAAATCATGTTAATCTGACCATGAGGAATTGTATTAATATCATTTAAGTGTTGCATGAGCCAGGTTTCCCTATAAGCCCATGTGTCAGGAAAGCCAGGATTTCCTGAACACGGACCCCCTCGGCTAGCTTAAGAGCGTAGGATGATGGGGCTAATCTCTTTATCAAAAGCTTAAATAAACGTTGGTGCTCTGTGCATGTGTGAGTTTCTTATTTGTGTGTGTGTGTGTTCTTGTGTTTGTTCTTGTGTGTGTGCCAAGGGGCCAAACAATGCTTCTCCCCTAAACAAAGTGCTAATACCCTGACTCTTTGCTCACCCCTCCCTCCTCCATTCCTTCTCTCTCTTTCCTCTCATTCTTCCTCCATACAAGTGAACTACAGTATCCATCTAAAATGTAAAATGAATACTTTTAAACAGTAGGAAAGCTACTGAGAATGCTCCTCTGGTCCTCCTGTCATCCACTGTCAGAGGTGATTGTCTGAATTCTCCAGCCTGCTATCAGGGCTTTCCCTGAAAAGTTAACATCTATCTGATCAGAGGCCTCCTGGGCAATGAGCTCAGCTCCATTTCAAGGGAGGAGGAGGAGGGAGGCACAGTCAGCTGCTAGAGAAATGGAAAGACAGAAGGAGGAGAGAGAGTTTAAGGTTGTTTTATCGGCCAGATGTAATGCGGTGTGACACGCCAGTGATGAGTCGCTGTTATTCCTTATGATCCTGAACTGGCCACGATTAGGAACCAGGGCATTTTCTGTCTATGAGAACTTGTGTGTGTGTCCCTGTGTATTGTACATGAGTGTGTCCATGTGTGATCCCAGGCAATTTGAAGCCGAACTGAAAACAAAAAAAATAAGGACTGGTGACAAATTTGGAATTTGTCACCATTCTTTGCTATGACAAGTTTCCCCCAGTAAGAACACAGGACCCTCTACACAAACAATATAACAAGTAAATGAGCATGCTTCAACTTTGTTTTTTTATTTTTGTTCATTTGTATGACAAGTGAATTACCACCTTCCTACTTGTTTACATTTGGAAATCAAAGCTAAAGAAGTCCCTTCCAAAAGGAGAATCCAGTAATTTCCCAAAAGTGGCATCTTCTTTTAGGATATGATTACATGACAATGATGCAAATTATGGAGCTTCAAACAAAAATAAACCTGAATGGAGTCCTCAGTTGACACTTTTCAAACATTGTGAATTTAGAGGCAATGAATAAAAACATCTTTAGGTTTAAATATCCAAATCCTATTTGGATATTTGGATATTATTCTTATTTCACTTCCTGTACACAGACAGAAACTTATGTTGCGGATAAAATTTAAGAAAATGGTCTTTACCACGTTTGCACATTTAACTTTTCTTGTCATAATCTCCCCACCCCAACACACAAGAAACATCTGCAATCACACCAGTAATTAGATATAGGCATTTGGCATT
Source organism: Etheostoma cragini (assembly GCF_013103735.1). Lineage (NCBI taxonomy): Eukaryota > Metazoa > Chordata > Actinopteri > Perciformes > Percidae > Etheostoma > Etheostoma cragini. The sequence goes on along the minus strand of NC_048423.1, from coordinate 4,184,297 downwards.
CACGCCAGTCGCAAATTAAAGAAGAGAGCTTCCTGTAAACAGACAGCGAGAATGTGTCTACATCATTAGCGTGCCACAATTATAACATGGGAGCTAAAGATACATTTCCCTCCCGCTTGCACTCCCTCACTGAAGCAAATGAAGTAGAACCTCTTTTCTTTTTTTCAAATGAGTGGCTGTCTTTCGTGAAGCAGTGGCAAACTACATGGTATGATCCAAGTGGATTTATAGGTAAAACAATGAAGATAAAATGCATCACTGGCAACTTTGTAAGAAATAAGAAACAAAATGATTCCAGTGTTTCTTTTGTTTGACAGACTTTATGAACAGATCACATCCTGAGCGCAAAGACTGAGTGAAGGCATAAGAGAGCCGGGAGAAGCTATTTTCTGTGCATGCATGTCTTGAATGAATATGTATTTCATGTAAATTGTGCACACAAGCCATATTGTAATGGTCTGGGCTAGACTTTGCATTTCTTTGGTCATGCAAACATGCCCACATGTAGCCAACAGACAGAGAGACCGACTGAGTGAATGCAGGGGGAGATTTAATGTAACAGAGAGACCAGGTGAGACATTTTATTCACCTCTGAATGTTATTACAGAAAGTCAAAAATGTGCTGGAGTCGTGAGAGCAAAAGGCATAGAGAGAGAAATGAGACTGAGGCTCTGAGAGAAAATAAAGACAATATGTGCAAATATAAGGCTCATATGATGATGTGTACACATGTTCAGCTACAAACTGCGCATAAATCTTGAAGTCAAACACTCAAATCTCTGACATCTTATCAAACAGTTGTATACCTATTACCTTCTAGTAGATAAGAGACTCACTCAAGCCAATAAAACACAAGTTAGTGAATCTGACTGATTAAGCAGAAGATAATTTCTCATGTGAAAGGAGACAAAGTTACTTTGTTTACTAGTACTTCTGATCCTGTCTTCCACACGACCCCTGTGGCCGGGTGACACCAGCCTTAATCCTAAAAGCAAACTGGCCCCTTGCTGTGGGAACCTGATACAATTTCCTCTTTTTTGAGAGGGGCAAACTCAGGCTAATTTGGATTTGCTTATTGCGCACGAGGCAATAAAAAGTCATTGAGGGCTATCACTTTCTACGAGGCGAGTCACTACATGTTGGTTGACACGTCGGCCACCGCGATAGAGCGCTGTCATAAAGCTCTCAGTGAATCTGAGAGAGGGGGGTCATGATTGGACACTAAAAGGACAAACATCTCTTTTCCCAGGTAACTACAGATAATAATGTTTGAGATGCAGTAAATCCAGTGGAGGTTGAATAAACATTCCTAGTGGCAAAGCTGAGTTGTTCAGAGATGTTTTCTCAAGTTGTTTTAAGATGCAATTACTCTTTATGCGTTTCAAATATTGATTTTCATAAACAGCATGTCCACTGAAAGTTAGGCTAATGCTCTTGTGACCACGCAGATATTAAAACGTTTTTGAAACACATGCTTTTACACTTTGACTTTAACCTTCTATGGGACACATAGTGAGCTTCAGGTGGCCCGGCCACAACTCTCTCCTCTCTGAACTGGCAGAGAAGATATTGTCTGTCAGACACTGCTCCAGCATCAACATGGTTTCACAGCATTCACTATGACATTATCTTCCTTCCTCCTTATCTTACTCTCTCATTATGATGATTCTTTATCTTTTTCTTTCCCTTTTGTCTTCTTCTTCTCTCTTTTTTACCTGTGTTCACGCTCTGAGAAAATCAAAGAGAGATTCTTGTTTGTGTCTGCCAGCTACTGTACTTACACACACACACCTCCAGTAATACAGACTGCAGACTAATCAGGGAACCACATACCTTTTATCTACCCACAGAGCCTCACATTTAAACAGATTACCAGGAGAGCTGGACTTAAGACAATTACCGGACCGAGTATCACAACATCTAGACAACCTACATAAAAAAAAGTGTAAAGTACTGTTTCTCTGCAGATTTATGAATTTTTAAAGGTAGGCTGAAAATAATGAGACACTTAAGAGTTTGGATATGTACACAGATTAGTGTCTGGTTACTTTATGATCACCAACTAGATGATAGTTAACCCACCATTAAATTCTACATTAAAACACTGCTGCATTTAAGTATGTAAGAATTTTAAAACTGCAAACTATTGAATTTATACTAAAGCTGTCATTGAATGTGTGCCAATCCAACCATTACACACTCACATTCCTATTAACAGCTAAAGGCTACTCGGAGAGAAAAGCTGTCCAGAGAGTGGAATACATACTCACCCACACCCATACACACCCACAAACACACACACACACACACACACACACACACTCACACACACACACACAAACACACACACACAGTTCTCTCTTCCAGTCTACTGGACAATCAGACCAATTAATCGGTGACTTTGAGGGGGCCAAGTAAAGCCGAGTGAATGGATGAGCCGGATCTGGTCTCTGATTGACTGGCACCTCTGTCCATGTCCTCATTTGCTCGCCCTGGCCCTGGAGACTGGCCAATGAGGAGACAGAAAGCAACAGCCTCACTGTGGCCTGACCTTGTCGGAGGGTACAGAGGTTGGAGGGTTGAAGGATGGATGGATGGATCCATCAGGAATATTTCACCCAGTGAAAATTATATACAATGTTTCAAAATGAAAGGGGCAAAGCTGTATTAGGATATGATCTTCAGCAATTAGGGCACCACAGGTCTGTTCATTTAAGTGTTACTTTACAGCATGTTACTGATCTACTTGTTTCCTTCCACATTTTACAGGGTTCATTTATACATCAAAGTTGGATTTACTCTAATCATCAATTATAATAAATGTGCAGGAATTTAATTGTACAGACTGGGGCAATTAGTTCAAGGATAACAGGCCCTCATGTGGCAGCAATAACTATTACTATTATTACTACTAAAAGACTATGAGCTACATATATTTGACGTAGACACAGTTCAGGTCGGTCAAATAGCAAATATTTGATATTGACATTGTTGAGCATTCATCCAACTACACCAGCCAAAAAAAACTCCCAGACCCAGATACCAGACCAACAACCAGAAATCTCAGGCCACTACTCAGACACTAGAAATGTATGCAGACACTAACACATCGCCTTACAGGGAGCTATTTGCCTTGGCGCAGCACACTGTACTCTTCCCAAACGGTCTGAGTAATTTGTGATACATATCTAATATCGCCAGTCGTCACCTCACTCCCTGGAGGTTTCTGACAAGCAGAGAGGGAAACCCTGTAGCTTTCAAAAACAGAGCAAACACTCTGCTCCGCTCCTCAGCTCAAGTCGCATCCACATCGCTGCAGTTGGTGAAGATTCTGTGCCTGAATGTTATTCTGTTTGCCTCGCACGAAAGGCCCTTGGAGAAGCCAAGGGGTGTCCTTACAAATTCACACAGGCAAAGAGGAGTACTTTATACTGGAAGAAAAAAATAGAGAGTGCCTGCTCATGTCCATGAGGGACCCCCCTCCATCGTAGGCCTATATGATCTGTTGGCTTTTCCTCTGCCCTGCAAGCATTACTCTTCACAGTGAAGCATGATCCAAGGCAACAACAGCTACAATGCGGCTTCTCCAGTGGGCTTCTGGGTATTAAACAAAGGGCCCTGTTGGTAGCAACTAGCTAGCAAACATCTGGGCTAATAGAGTGGGACTAATTAACTACAGGGCCGCTCTCCGACTCTCGATGTTGGAGCTTGCTGGATGTTAACAAAGACCTCCCAGAGAAAGGGAGGAGAAAAATAGGAGGCTTTCTTCTTTCTCTGCTCTTTAGAGAGAGAGGAGACACCCAGGATGGATTTTAATGACATGTGTGAAGCAAATGTGTTCCTCCCTCCACTTCTTCTGACTGCCAGTGGAATTCAGTGCTACAAAATACCACTGGCATTGTGGTCAAAGCATAAACACTTATAAGAACTCAGAATATGAGCATTGTCAGCACATGCAAAAATGAAAATTGTTTTTAAATGCTGACATTCTTACTGACACTGTCAAATCATTGCAAACCACCTGCTGATGAATATAAGGTCCAAGAAAAAAAAATCACATGATCACATTACTTGATTACTTTGCATTAGAAAAAGTATGTTCTCATGCAATCAAGTTCAACAACATGTACATTCAAGATATAGACCTCTGGTCTTACATAACGGAGACTCCCTCCTCACAATTCCTGCCTCACTTGGATTAGAGATTGTAAGCGCTACATTTCATTGTAGAAATGGGGATTTTTACACTAGTGGGCAGTGAACCGTTCAGAGAAGAGGGCAGAGGGGAGCATGTGTTTGTCTCAGGAATAGCCTTAGAAAAAAAGCTGAGAGGAGACTTGAGTTCACTAGTTAAAGGCCTTCAAACATCCAGCAACCTTTCTCTGAGAACAAGAAGGAAGAAGGGGTCTAAAGATACATACAAACGGGGAGGAAGTAGAGAAAGATTGAGTAAAGGACAAGGTGTGGAATGAGAGTGAGAAGGTGGCTTGATAGACTGAGGAGAAAGAGTAAAGCAGGCGGATTGAAGGATAGAGTAGAGAAAGGAGAGAATGAGTAAAGGAGAGAAAGATGGCCATTAGCTCTGCAGCTCTACAAGCCGAGGGAAAAAATGAAGAAAGTGGAAGAGAGAGAGAGAGAGGGAAAGAGAGAAAGGTCAGCGAGAAAGCAATCTGTAAAAAGCAGAAGAGGTGGGGGAAAATACAAGAATGAACATGAAGAAATGAGGAGGAGGAAATACAAAAAAGAGGAGGAAAGAGAGATGAAAAGCAAGGAAGTAAATAAAACTGAGAAAGACAGATTTGAAGAGAATAGAAGCAAAAAAATAACATGACAAACGAAGATTGTGAAAGATAAACAAGATAAGGAAAGAGAATAAACGAGGGATGAAGAAAGAGCCAAACAGAGTCAGAAAGACACAAGAAGTACAAAGATGAGAGAAAAAGATGACAAGATGAAAACAAAGAGGAAAAAGAGATGGAAAAAAGCAGAAGAAGAGAAAGATGGGGAAGAAGGAGAGAGCAAAAGGAACAAAGAGAGGTGAGAGAAAGGGAAAGAAGAAGGATGCACAAAGGTAGTGTTTTAGAGAGAGTGGGAGGCATGGAAGAAAATAGGGGGAGGAGAGAGAGAAAAGCACGGGGGTTCACAAGTAGAGAGAAACCGACTGAGAGCAAAATAAAAAGAGCGAGACGCGAGAGTAGGTGGGAGACAAGGGAAAACTGGAGAAGAGAGGGAGGATGCGAAGATGAAAGAGCGAGAAAGAGGGAGGAGAGACAACAGGGTGAAACTGTCGGGGAGAGAGCGAGCAAAGTGCCAAACAGATAAATAACCAGCTTACTGGGATTACCAAGTGACTGACACACAATTTGCCAGAGCCAATATGACGTGGCAGTGATAGCTCTTAACCCATTTAAACCTGAAAACAGTCCAAGATGTCCTCCGGTATTTACTGCTGTCACTGTGTCCTGATGCTGTGCACTCTGTGTGTGTGTGTGTGTGTTTGTGTGTGCAAGCGTGCGTGTGTGCGTGCGTGTGTGCGCGCGCGCGTGCATGCATGTGTGTGGGTCCAGAAACACTGCAGAAACAAAGCATTCACACATATAAATGCAGACAACAGGGTGTCTGCAGACATTACAAGTAGTTTGAAAGCTGTGTAATGCTACCTAGGCTGACTCTTTCTAAATTTAGAAAAAATATACTGTGTGTCTAACCGTATGTGAACACCTAAACATTACACCTGTATGATCTTTTTTTTTTGTGACATTAATCTGTGTTTTACATAGTATAATTCAACCCAAGCTCTGTTTTTATTTGATACTGGATGCTTATGGTAATGAAACTGATAACAAATAAGCTGAAAAAGCATTTTTCAGCAGTCTTGTTTTTTTTAAATCTTAAATTAGCAAACGTGTTTCAGGACCTGGAGATACCCTGATACCTATTTACGTATCAACTGTCATAACACTTCAAATCAAAGCACCTCATTCATTGCACACACCAACACACATACACATGCACATGTATTCATCACTACCCCACATTTTACCCTCTGATGAAATTAAACAACAAACAAAAACCTACAGTAGGGGGATGATGAGAGAGAGGGGGG
>NC_048423.1:4155766-4178181 GCF_013103735.1 Etheostoma cragini | reverse complement strand
GGCAGACCAACATAAGGAATGGGCCTATAATTGGAAAGATGTAAAAAATGAAGTGTCAGTTTGGTCAATAACGGGCAAAGGTCACAGAAGCAGGGACCCAAACTCGGCAAAGAGCGCTCTCATTAGAGCAACCAATCAGATCTTGCCTGGCTGCCCCAGACCATTAGTCATCAGAGGTAGAGGCGTGCACATACACACACACAAATATTGTTTGTCTACCCCTTTTTCAGTGTAATTTCACTCTTTTTTATCAGTCTGTTCTCCTCTTCCAAATTATCTGTCTTTTATTTTTATCTCCACTCATGTCTCACCTCTCAACCCCTTGAGCATTGACAGTATGTGTGAAAGAGAGAGAGAATGTGTGTGAAAGACATAGAAAGAGAGAGGATGAGACAGAGTGTGAGACGAACAGAGAGACAAAGAGAGACAAGAGAGTGTGTGTTTACTATATAAATGGCCGCTCATTGGAGTGGAAGGCATGGCGGCGCTCTCTGCTCCCACCCAGGCTCTGCCTTCTGGCACTGGCAACCCTACATACTGCTCGCCTTGACATCGCCTTTAATAATATATGAAGTTGCTTTTTTGCCTACAGTTTGTTTGCAACCCCCCAACACCACCGCCAACCCATCATTCCACTGCTGCCTCTTACTCTCTCACAGACACACAGAGACACACACACACACACACACACACACACACACACACACACACACACACACACACACACACACACACACACACACACACACACTTTGTTAGAATGCATACACATCCAGCCTCAGCAGAATTATCTGGTCCAGGAGTGTAGAAAAATTAGTCCCTTTGAGGCTAAATATAATACTGATGAAAAATCAAGTAAATCATTATTTAATAACAGGAAAGTTTTACATGTTTAGTTAAAAATTGTTACCTATAGAATTTTAGTATATGTTAAAGTGCATAGACTGTCAAAGTTGCAAGCAATGGTGACAAGCTTCAAAGCCCTTGCTTCTTAAAAAGAGATATGCTAACTCATTAATGTCAAAAAGGTGTCTCTCTTTTTAGCTTTCATTTCCTCAAAGAGGGGCATGCACTCCTTTTAACAATACTAAAACAAGAAAATCTTAATCTTAATCTTATGACAAGCGGATCATATGACAACAGAAAAGAGAAAAAGAGCAGAAAGAGCCACCTGCTTCAGAAAGAGAGTTTATAGAGAGAGTTCTGCAACTTATGTAGTCACACAGTACATACAATATGAACTGTGTAGTCTGGGAATTAATATAAGCAGGAGCACACAAATGGATCACATACACATGCAATCTGATGTAAAGCAGACTGCATGCTAAATGAGTGTAGAATGACAGGAAGATAGAAGCCGCTCTCTAGACTTGGGTACAAGCCATCCACCACACCATGTCTACTCTGCCAATGTGTCCCTGAGCAAGACAACGAATGCCTCCCATGTCCAAAAGTGATCTGACCATGACCTCTGACCTCTCTGTGAGTTACTTGTAGCAACTGTTGCAAAAACGTAATCCCTCTTCAAACATCCTGAATGAGCAGAAAAGTTTTTCTATCATGATTATATATGATATAATGTAGCAGATGAAATACACTCAGCACCTTAAGCACCTCCCCTTCTGCTCCACCTGATTAATAACAAAAAGATGGAGACTTCGAAAGTCTTACCCTGTTCGCTGCTGTTGTCGCCACTGTGCGATGTGTGTCCGCCGCTGGACGGTCCTGGCGTTCCTCCAGAGCGTGTGGATGCCGTGTCATCATGATCCCTGTTCCAGGACGTCTGTCATATATAGATAGATAGAGAGAGAGAGAGAGAGAGAGAGAGAGAGAGAGAGAGAGAGAGAGAGAGAGAACGAGAGGATAATTAATCTAACATCAGTTTATCAGTGTTTTTCTTCCATTATTAGTCTATTTCGTGTAATCAGAATGGTTCTTTACAGTATGTAAAAGAAAGTCCCCACACATACTCAAAAACTCACACTCCAAACTAAATTCATCATATGCCAACTCTCAGCCCAGTCAAGCAGTGTGTCTGAGCCCCCGCAACCCTCTTATGGAATGAGGATTATAGGGCCTCGATGAAGAGAAAGGCCCAGACGAATAGCGAGCGAACATGTTGTATTAGTTCCCAGCTTTCTGAGGCATGCAATCCATGGCTGCCTCCATTTGGCTCAAACCACTAGCAGATGAAAATACAAAACAGCTACAACCTAAGATAGGCCGCAGCGAACGCCAGGGAGTGATGTCATCCAAGCAGACCAGAGAAAGAGGCAGAGAGAGAGAGAGAGGTAAATAACTCAAAGTATTGCTACATAAGTATGAATCCTCTGTTTTGTCCAAAAATGTAACACAAAATGGATGACCAATCCCACTAATGTAAAATAAAATGTAATTTGGGAAGGCAGAGTCAAGACAGAGACGTGGCCAAATTAGATGACGTTTTCCCACAATCTTTTATAAAAAAAATTTTTACCAAAATATTGCATGACCAACCAAACTGAAGCTGAGATAAAACTTTATATAGACAAATAGGAAGATTGAGGCATTACCACGTACTGGAAGTTCATTCTTTTGTCTACGAGAAAGTTTAAGAAAAATAACAGATGAAGACAAGCAGCTGACTAGACAAAAAACACCCGGGAGGCCTGGGTTTATATATAGTAGAGTGTGTGCGTATGTGTGTGTGTGTGTGTGTGTGTGTGTGTGTGTGTGTGTGTGTGTAAGGGTAAAGGACAGTCGTAGGCCAGATGAGTGTCAGCTGCACACCAGCAGCAGGGGAACAAATGGTTCAGACAGAAGGATAAAGGGAAGATACACATACAACATACACACACACACACACACACACACACAACAAATAGGTACAAGCGAACAGGCAAGCGGACATGACATACAAACAAATACAGTCAAGATACAACATATATTAGGTCCCTCCGTACACACACACACACACACTTACAGAAACATAGATATACATAGAGACTGCATTAAACAAACACACAGGCACACACACTCACACTCTGCCCAATACGAAGCTGCTGCATATTATTGAAACTTAACCAGATGTTACCTCTTATCCCTTAGTGCCTCTGAAAAGCAACATTAGCACTGAGGACAGGAAAGAAAAGAGACTTTAAAATAGAAGGAAACGGAATCTAATGCCTTATCACACGCAGTTGGCTTTCACAAGGAAACACGCAACAAACAAAACAGACACACACAAACATTCGAGCCTGCTCTGCCGCCCTCGTGAGCCTATCTTTGCTCTGTCAAATCAAATGAAGCAGATATCAAGGGGCAATGTGGTGTTTGCATCACGCTTCTAGGGCTACGTGACGAAATGAGTGATAGAAACCCAGATGGAGGAAGAGATGAGGGAGAAGAGACAAACACACTGGGGAACAACTGGTTTCAATTGGGATACTACAAGCAGCGTTGAGTCTGCGAGGAGGATTTGGAGGCAAGTTTAGAATCATGAAAAAGAAGCAGACATTTAGCCACGACAAAGGGTTTGTTTTAAACTAAATGTAGAAGGAAAAAAATAACAGAAAAGAATATACAAGTCAGCAAATTCAACACTTTTGGGGTCTATTAGAGCCCGTTTGATGTTCCTGGGCTATGAAATTCTAATCCAGTGCTTACATGGACGATATAATCGTTGTTTTCCAAATTAGGCTTTGAGGCTTTGCAATAAAGAGGAAAGTCACTGTACAAACACATGACTAGGATGGTGATTGGGTAGATAAACAGTGATTTTAACGGGGATAAGACACCAAAAGGGGCTTTTCTCCCACTTCTTACAAATTTTTTGCTGACCGTAGAATGCTGAAAAATGAAACACTAGTGCATGACCGAGTAACTCCAGAGAACATTAGAAGTGAGGTAATCCAGACCACATGCTCAGCACCCAAACAGTTAACTCCAGCTTCTGCCAGCTCCTCCACAAGTGCAGCTTTTAAAAATGAGCAGGTCTTGTTTATTCAGAGCTCTGTGAAAAAGAAAAAAAAGCACAGTACCCCCGGGGATGTCGAACGGCAAGTATTAAAAAACCCAAGAGAATCAGCACGCAAAAAGAACATGCTTTTTCATTTCTTTTTGTTTTAATTCTGTAACAAATTCCACTTGAAAATATAATTAGAAAGTGGAGGGGGAAATGGCAAACTACTGCATTAGCTGTAATTGAACAAAAGAGCGCTTTGCCTGCTGGGAGGTGCCCGCTGAGGCCCCATGGGAAAGGGGGCGGGGCTGAGACAGGGCCTGGTGGCATCTCCGCGGGGACAGGGACTTTATTTATAATCACAGGCCGCCCTTGGACGGAACAGGCCCGGCACTGATCTAACACTCAATTAATACACACACAGCTGAGATCACATAACGCACACATACCAGTACACACAGGTAGCACAGCATGTGCACACACACAAAAACGCTAAAACACTTTTGTGGTCACTTAGCTTGTACACATGCACACTCACACACACACACACACACACACACACACGCACACACTAACTTACAAATACATTTTATCTACCTTATGCAAACACATCACACCACCGCCATACTCACAGTCCCTGTTTAACCAAGGACACACCTTGACCAGATGACAAACACCAACAAAAAAACACACACCCTGTGCCAACAAGACTGCACACAATGTAGAGGTCCACCTTCAAAATATGGGATATGTAAATCCACAAGATGAACAGATGCATAAACAGAAAGCTTGAGGAAACAGAGAGAAAGAGAGAGCTGTCCCTCTGCACACATAACGACACACTTGATTTAATCTATTTCCCCTTAATGAGCCACCTTGCTCTCTCTCTCTCTTTCTCTCTCTCTCACTCTCTCTTTCTCACTCTTGCCTTCTCCTGTGCGGGATGTAGATTAATTCAATGCTTAATTGTCTTGTAAATTCAATTTTCCACATTCTATTCTGCCTAGCTTTAGCTAAAGTTCTTAAATTTGCCGCGCCAAGCTGAGGGAACCCTGTTTGGAAGCCACGCATACCTTTTTTTCTTTTTCTTTTTTTTTCCTTACCATTTTTCTTCCTTCCACCACCCTAATTCGCCATGAAAAGATTTTCCTTGCTGGAAATTCTTATTCCACTATGATCGGTGAGGCATTCCAATCCAATGCATTCTCATTGTGCCGCGTCTAAGATGCGAGGGGGGCTTCCCTTTCTCGCTGTGCCAGGCCCCATATCATACAAGCGCTCATGCAAGAAATGTTGCCTTGCCAATTCATTTGCAATAATAAAGAAAATGGTTAAGGTTGTTGTGCCCTCCCGTCTTCCCTCACTCTGAAATATCTTTTGTGATGATATGGATATTTACTTTTCGGTCTGTGCCAGCAAACGTGCGGGAATAATGATATGTGCATACTTAGCGGCACAGACATAAATATCCAAATAACCCCACACACACATTCTTCAGTGGTGGTACATCTGAATCAAAGATGACAGTCGGGCTACTCCATCCCCCAGAATGCTTTGGTGCATATGTTCTCTGTGGTTGTTATCTTCAACACAATTTTTGACTTTTGCAGCAGCACTGCTTCCTCAAGTTGAAATCTGCGAGAATGCCATAAGTGTTGCAGCAGCGAGATGGCCAGCAATAACTCCGGACACATTCTCCCACTCAGCTGAATGCTGGTGGGGAAGCTGTTAGTGAAGGGGGCTGAAAGGCCAGCTATTGTAAACTCTTGTTTACTTTGCTTTCTAATGTGACTAGATAAAGCAGGATCTGCCTCTCTGATAACCGGCCAGGCAAGTGCTTGCCTACTACCTCTGCTTTCTCTGCTCTCTCCACCCCTCTCCTCCCCTTAGTGCAATATTAGTGCTTCCAAAATGAAAAGAGGGGCTGATAATGGTATGCGTGGTGCAAAAAAAAAAAAAAGGACTGAAAGAGCGAAAGACCCTCCTCCCTCCCATTCTGTTCTGCACCCCCCCTCTTCTCCCTAACTCTTCACGATAGACAAAGAAAGAAGAAATAACCTTATAATTGCTGAAGGGGGTGAGAGAGAAAACTGGATTTGGTCTCTTGAGTAAGTAAAGTATGCTACATTGAATAGCCGTCAGGTACTATTCAATCGGCCTTTTTAAAACTGGTGGGTTAACCTCATAGAGACAACCAAAGATAATTACATGTTGGAGATAATTACCAGAGCTTTCAAAGTCCATTTAGATGACACTCGCGGAAACTGACAAAGTGATTTTCTTTCTCTGTGGCCTCTTCCACTTCAGCTCTCGCTGTAGACTCCTTGTTTACTCTCTGTGAGCTGAAATCCAAACAAAAACATTAACTCGAGTGCTCTCCCTAGCGTGCTATCTAACCCTAAACAAAGCAGATTTCTTCCATTCAGTTGTGAATGAAAAGGCAGGCGTAATTTCTTAATGATATGTTTTGCTGTGGTTGCTTTTCATTAGCCTAGCCTAGCTTGACTTGCAGCCGCTGCGCTGGGATGTTCTTGGTGGATCCCTTGGAGACGGGCTGTTTGTGACGGTGGCCATTGTCAGAGGCTTGCAGGGGGTTAAGGGGGAGAGGAACTTTCCATTAGCTAAGTACACATGTGTTAAACCAGGTTATTATTTACTTAGCCAAAGAAACCACAGCAGGCCTTGGGGATAGACATGGCAGTCCATCATAAGTAACACAAGACACAAGCCCAGATTTGCAATAAGGGGTTTGTGGCTATCACAAGAGAATTGCTATGACACAGTGCGTCTCCACTAAGCAATAGTTTCCAGCAATACTACATGATTCAAAAACAACTAATAAATCAACTGAAAAAAAAACTCCAGTACATAGTACAAAAAAAGTTGATGTCTAAAAATGTATAAAAGTATATAAGAAGCTCCTCTCTTGTTCTCTCTTGTTCTTTGAAGTCACCCTGGCCTTGATTTGCGTAATCAGAATCACCCCTACTTGCTATTCCACCACAATAATGAAGAGGCTAAGAAACACACAAGTCACGTGGTCGCCTCTTTGTATCACTTGTTGAATCCCTAACAGCCGCCCTGCATTCACTCCCCAATGGAAAAAAGGGGGAGTTCAGGGGAGGGAAGGGAGGAGGGGGGTGTAGAGAAGGGAGGGGGTGAGTGGGGGTCAAACCTCTCCTCTATTCAACTACAAAAGCTGCTATTACCAACAATCACCACGAAGATTCAAAAGTTTGTATTACGATCAGCAGCGTGCCACTGTAGGAGAGAGGGGGAAATGAAAAAGAAAGAGAGAGAGAGAGAGAAAGAGAGACAGGGGGAGAGTGTGTGTGCGCCTGTAAAGTCGGCTGTAACTTGATCCATACTTCAACAAGAAGCGGATAGATTAGCGATAGTGGTGTACTGATTAGGAAAATAGTGGCTGACCCCAGCGGTCAGGGTTTCCATTGAGTTGGGAGGGGAGGGGGCCAGGGGTCACTCTTTGACCGCCAAAGTTACCTAAACCAACACTGCTGGGTCTCACTGACCTGGAAACCATGACTTGTATGGCATAACAGTGCCAATTGTTGGGAAAAGATACCGCGATAGCGCTATCAAGAGTAAATTCTTACACAGTGACCACAACACTAAGCTCGCACAAGCAGGGTTTGTTTAGAGATTGTGTGGGACATGAGAAAAACAGCAACGGTTCCTAAATGTAGATGGTATTTTAGATTGTGGGCAATTACACATTCTTTTTACACGATTTCAATAGCAAAATCAGTGTCACAAAAGCCTCTATAATATAAAAACACCTCTTCACTAATCTGCCTCAACAGGTCAACTGCTGAGAATTCATAATCATTTAAGACTTTCTTACATCCACAAAAAGGCAGGCAGAGAATATTTTTAAGGGAAATCTCAATTATTTCCAGCCCACTTCAGCCTGCATGGCTCAATCAAGTAGAGGAGCTCTTGAGACTTGGAGTGAGTCCTCAGCACTATTAGTAGTGTTCTGCTCTACAGCGGAGAGCCGAGGCCCTCGGAGTTCATTAGCAAATTGCTGTGCCCCTCCCTGTGCTCTCTGCGCAATTAAAGGCAACTGTGCAAATGACGTACAGCGGTGTGGATATACATCCCTGCTACTTAAGACTGAGGTGAACATGTGTGTCAGGCAAATAGGGATGCAATCAGCAGAGCGATTGTTGCCACATTTCCACAACAAGAACTGTGACAGAAGCAGCCCTATTTAGTGTGGACACAAGCCTATCCACATTAAAGGCCTCTGGAAAATTCACTCAGAATAATGGAATTTTCTTTTCTTTTATGTGTATATACAGCTGAATGTATAGGTCTAATGGGGCAGCTGGAAATGTGCTGCTCAAGTGAAGAAATGAGGCAAACGTGGTGGGAAGCTCTCCAGGGAGCGGCGGGGAAAGGGTTAAGAAAGTCCAACTGGTGCTAACCAGTCACTCCACTCACATAGCACCTGAGGGGGGTGCTGCATTTATCAGGCCAGTCTGAACACACACATACACACAGCAGTGTACACACACACAGACACAAACATATGCATACACTTGTAGACACATGCGTTGTTTGTGCACATTTGCACACACACACCTGTACACAGAGACACACACCTACACAGAGAGAGAGAGACACACACACACACACACACACACACACACACACACCTACACAGAGAGACACACACAAACACAGGAGGGTGAGCCCAAACAGGCTGGGCTGCATTCACAAGCCAGCGCAGAGCCTCTCTGACTTTTTCATCTCTCAGCTATGCTCTGCTTTCTTTTGGAAGGGGTGCTCTGAGTCCCTCCATACTTGCCTGCACAGGCAGGCTGACAAAGCAATGTAAGGCCATGTAAAGAATATTCTGAAAATTACTGTCATGACGCAAGGGTGCATAATGCAGCAAGAAAGTCAGCGTTGTTGGATTGTTGAGTTTAATAAATTCAAAGTATTTTTTTTCCTCTGACAATTTTTTTCCTCCTCTGCTACAGTCGCCTCAGTGGAATAAATTGGTTTATGAATAAATGAGCCTGCTTTCTCAGTCTTGTTAACATTGTTCTTTTGTGCAAATTCTCAGCATTTCTTTCCAGTCCACTTCAACTTTATGCCCGAGGGCATATATTAAAAATACATATGGAAAGGGATAATGCACACACAACGCAAATTTGTTAAGGATGTCACTGCCTAACAACCGCAGATAAGATGTCACACAAAAATAGACCACACAAATCAAGATATATATATATATATATATATATATATATATATATATATATATATATATATATATATATATATATATATATTCATCAGCAAGTAAGTTATGGAGTATAGTGCCATTAGATTGACAATATAAGTATTAGGCAGTGAGAGGCATGCACCCTCTGCTTTGTTTGGATATACCCATTTACACACAGCCTGCTGTTGTGGACAGTCTCCATGTTATCCTACTGGAACATCAGTCAATCCCTCAATATTACACATCTGTCAAAAAGTTTCCCCTGCGTTGTAATGCAAACTATCTATGCCTGGAGGTCATCTGTCATATCTGCGTAAACAAAAGCTTTTGAGTTTTGCCCTGAATTGGATATATGTAGGGACCATCATTATATTAAAATAGGCCATGTCTTCATTTTACAGTCAATTAAAGATCTGCATCAGTGCCTCAAGCACAACATCATTTTCTTCATATACCTAGAAACCCAAGGGTTTTAAAAGACTCTATTTCCATATCTATATAACATAAGGCTCCTGACCTATCAATTAAAAAAACTTTGAAAACTGAATCCCGAGAAAATACAACATCCCTTCAAAGAGACACTTAAATGCACAAGTGGCGACTGTGTTATTTAATTCTGTTGCTGGATTAAATGAAGTATAATCTTCTGGGTGATCTTTCTCATTTCCATAATCAGACATAAGGGCCTGGGATCGCATGCGCGGCGGGGTGGGGGGCTTCCCAGTCCGCTCATAGTCCCACCATTCAGCCCATAAAACCGATGGCTGCCTCTCTACTCAGGCCAGCCACTCGACCATATGGAAGTCCGTGGATTTAAATTATTAAGCCTAATCGCTTCATTACTTTTAATGTCGGACAAACCAACTAATACCTTTAATTTGGCCACTTGATTTATTGTCCCTTCATCGGTATCCATATACTACATTGTTGCTACTCTCCTAAGCCATTCCTTGAAACTCTTGGGTAGTTTGACTTATTAAAACATGGTCTCATAGTCTACAGCCCTGTCTCCTACAAATATGACTGGAGCTATTAATGGCCGAAAATCCACATTTGCATAATTCTAATCATCGGTTGCTGTTATCATTATTTAACGGCAGTGTATGGACCATTAGGGTCATTGCCTGCGCGCACACTACAATGTCCCCGGAGTACCAACACTCAGTGGAGCACATAATGAAGGCTGTGGTTATCTCTGATATCGTCACAAAAGAAAACACTCCCTAATCTACCATTAATACGCTTCTGCTATTGCTTTTCAAAAACAAACCTTCTTATTGGTACTGGATCTGTGCGCCCTGAGCAAAATAAAGGAGCAAGAGAAGAAGGGTCTCGATAAGCAATGTGCACTCATGTCTAAGGAAAAATACTGACAAGACGCGTAATGAACCGTGAACTCCACAGTGGAGGAACCAAGGCACCTCAACCACAGTGTGCAGCCCATCCTACTGTTGCTCTCCTGGACTAGACAACAGAGAGGAGCTGATAACGTTTCGCTTTGGTTCAAAAAGACACAGAGAGGAAAGAAAAATGGAGAGAGACACTAAATTAAAATCGACATGAAACAGGTCAAGTTTATGGCGATGCTTTTTCGAGCTAATCTTCCCAGGTCGGTTCCGGGTTCAAGTCTTAATGGGCCAATAATAGCAACATTATTCAGAATTTTTTTCATTCCGATGGATGGAATGTAAAACGGCCTTAATCATATGCAAATAACAGCGCAGCGGAGTAGTGACCCAGAATAGCTGAATAGCCAGCAGGGAGAACACACACACACACACACAAACACACACACACACACACACAGAGGGAAAGAGAGAGATAGGCTACCTGATCAAGGGCCACCGATGATCTTGTGATTTCCTCGCTGTCAGATTTGGACCCGCCCTCTCTGTCGTCTATGACCAAGTCGATGGGCATTTTGCCTTTCAAGCAGCTGATGTACCGGTGACAGAAATTATCACACAGCTCGTGAACCTTCAGAGAGAGAGAGAGGAGGCAGAGGCGTCACACACTCACCCAAAAGGGACATCATCATATACAACCGACATGTGCAACCACAACACAGCCCCAACTCTCTCTCACACACACACACACACACACACACACACACACACACACAAAAACACACACACACACACACGACAGCCTTTGACATGCAAAAGAGATTTTAGGCAATTTGGCAAACCCAAAGATCACAGCACAGTTGTTGCATCTAAAATATTTTAACATTTTCAGAGTTAACATGAAGCATGAACTGAGTGATCGCTGAGACTATATTACCGTTTTGGCACTGTAATAAATAATTAGACTAAATATGGTCATAAACACGTTTTTTTTTCTCCAAAAGGTTTTATTTTTGAATCTAAAATTCTAAAGGCTAAGGTGGGTCCAGTTCCCCTGCCGTGCCGTGGCAGTGCGCTCCATCAGGACTGGGATAGTAATTTTATTTTTTCTCCTCTCAAAATAGAGATATCCTTGAAAATTGACAGTGACATGAGGGCTCAGGGGCTACAACGCACTCAACACCCGTGTTAAATTCATCATCGGTGCCCCGGGTAGTGGCCATTAGAGGAGGTTGACCCGCTTGAATGACATTTAAGGTAAACTGTTTAATTTCGTCGACTTATTACATTATCGCTGCCAATGCGGAGCATCTTATCGCCAGAGAAGCAAAATGTCAGATGGTCAGAGTAATACAGATAACTGCAAACCAACTCTCAGCTTATCTCAACTCAACTTGATTTACATATAAATGTTATTTATAGTTGCACAGTACAACCTCTTTTTTACAGCATAATCTGAGAAGGGCAGTGCATGGACAGCAACTTTTAAAGACTAAAACTTTTAAAAGCTTTGATAATATGCCATAATGTTACAGTTTGGGTTAAAGTTAACTGTGCATGCCGCTGTAGTCCATCTGATACGGACACAAATCAGAGTTTTACAGCCACTACTCCCTCTATTCACAGATGGCTGCTGGGGCCTTTTGCCCTCCACAAATAATCATTTCTAAAAAATCCACAAAGTTCGCCTATATATGTTTCACCTTGCAAGCAATTTCTGCCAGCATTAAACTTCATTAAAACATGCGGGGAGATTTGGCCACAGAGATATCCGTTGCAGTTGTAACAGCTTGCGTCGTGATTAAACGCGGAAGAGAACTGGCCCCTTGATTGATTTTGACGCTAATTATAACCGACTAGCAAAAATACATTTTTGCAAATGCAACCCATAGGTCTGAAGTGGCACACCGGACAGAAATGACGAGAGAATATTACCTTCTCCAGCTCCAGAAGATGAAATCGTAAAACTTGAATGGCTTGAATCATCTGCAAAATTAAAATAACAATGAAAAATGTGTTGCTCACATTTCTTGGTATTAAACAGACACGGTTTTTCTCAATACAAGTTACCACAGACGAGGAAAATATTCATATGAATGGATTTTATGTGGAACTGATATTAAACTTAGACGTTATTGCAATATGGAGAGCAGGCGTACAGTACATGCTGGTGCTGCAATAAGCCTCAGAGTCAGAGGTCTATTAGCCACCAACTAGTCGTGAGGAAAACGTAACTGTCACATCACATTCAAAGTACCAAACTGTACAAAGTGAAAAGCATGAATAGCATAACTTTCCAGGCAGAGTTCAAAGGTTTGTGTCAGCTGTAACAGCGGTCCTTCATCTACAGATACAACCGGGGGGCATCATGATATCAAACAGCCCAGAGAGAGGAACATCACTTCCAATCCTGTTTTGACTTTTCAGAACCGCATTGACACATGCAACCCGTCAATAAACTTGCAAATAACAGCTGGCACGTGTAAAAAAATACTCTGGGAAAATATAGAAAATGTAATCTGTCACATTCAAAAATATAATGTATCTTACCAGATTATCCAATTCTGGATTTGATGAAAATAAAGGCTTTTCTGCCCGGATCTAAAAGCAAAGACATTTTCACAAAATATATTAATATATGATACAGTTATACATATTGTATAACATATACAAATGTATAACATGTAGCATGCAAGTGCACGTAATGGTTTAGCCTATTAATTCCTACTTTACGCACAGCAAACACTATAAACTTGAAAAAAATTGAAGTCACTTTTCCTAATTAGTAAATGCCATTTTATTTTCATGTCATTGCAGGCTTAACTTTACGCACAAAAGCAAGGGTTGCACACTTAATGCGTGCATGTGAGAGCTCAACCAGCCCGAGCAGGGAAATAAAAAAAAAGTCAAACTTTCCTGACCTGTTTTGCAAACACTGCTATGTCTTCATTGAAAGATTCCGATGAACAGACGTCTCCTCCCGCCACCCCAGGCTCTCTGGGGGTGCAAGTCGCTAATTCACATTTCTCAAAAATCAGTGCAAGCAAGGGGAACAGGGGGTGCCTGGGAACACACATAATAGCAAATGTCACTAGAGAGAACAGCGCCGGGGTCAAGACTACTCCAGGCTAGATTTAGCCAGCCATGCTGCTCTTCAACAACTCGCCCATGGGGACTGCTGCTGCAGCCCATGCTATTATATTATGCAGAGGCTCGGAGAAAGGCTGCAAACAGCGGGCAGACTTCTGTGATTAAATCTAGGCGCGCCTAATAGCATAAAAGCTTTAGAGTCAGTCAAACAATTTCTTGCACAGGTCTCCGTTTGGATCCAGGCGTGTGCGTGTGCGTGTGCGTGTGCGTGTGTTTGGCGAGAGCCTAAGAAGCTGTAGGCGACTAGATGTGCGCGAGTATTTATTCTTTAGGTCATCAGAGTAAATATGTGCAGAGTAGTAATGTGCTGAAAGTTAGGTCCGTATGGCGTAAGATGGAAAAACTGTTACTGGCATGTTTAGCCACCATGAACACATCATGCTTAGGTTTTTAATTAACTCCTGTAAATTAATAAATGACATGCATATGTGGGACTTCCTTTAAACACGATATATTTTTAATTTCCTGAAGCCTGGCACATTAGACACAATTAATTAAAATGGTTAAAAGAGAGATGTAATTATTTTGCCCACGATGAACGATAAAACATTTGAAAGAAATTAAGCAAGTTAAACAAAAAAAAATAGACAAGAAGATCTAATTAAAGTGGACTTTTTCGCATAATTATTCTTGAGAGTCAAAATATATTTTCCACTAAACCAAATAGCCGAACATTTGTGAGAGTACTAAGCTATATTTATTTTTCTAATATTTGTGCAATTGTTTACCAGCAGAAAGGTGTGCTAAACATGACTGACTTCAAAAATAATAATAATAATTCCGAACTGTGCAACAATAAAAGAACAAAAGGGCTGCAGCCACTCTCTTTCCCAGCGCCTCTGCAGCAGTTTGGGCTCCGGTGTTTTGCTGAAACACTTCCCCGAGACACACGGCCGTCCCGGGCATGGAGTCTCTGTTCTTCTTGCTACGGGACTGATTTTACACCCTCTAGCCCACTCTGACTGCCCCCTCCAGGCCTGGATGCAGAGAGTAAGTTTCCCCGTGGACCGGAGGCTTGCACCTACCCGTATATAGCGTCTTTATCTCTCTTGAGAGCGTCGTTAACAGAGGAGCCCATACTGGGAGGCATGGTGTTGGTGTGGGCGGTGTGCGGATACTGGTGGGAGTGCAGCTGGGGCCCGTGGTTGAGGTGCACCGCCTGCATGGACCGGGCGCCGTGCGGGTCTCCGTACATGGTGGTCGGGATGCCCACCCCGTCCATCCCGTAGTGGGGCAAGTCTTCGTACTGCACACAACAAACAAGCGGCTACACAGTGAATATTCATATACAAGAATAAACTCTGGTTATAACTTTGCTATAGAACCACAAGTCAGGAAAATATTATAGAAGTTGTTTAAAGTATTAGAAGTGAGACAAAAAGTCTTGTTTTCTTCTATATCAAAAAAGGAACATAAAAAAAATCTGCCAACAGGGCGAAATAGTTTCATTAATTTCTAAAACAAGTCGACATGTTTCAGCAGTTTTCTTAATTCAAAGGGATTTCCTGACACCAGTGATCTGAGCTGCCTTTTTCTGCTTTCTTTCATGATACTGACACTCTTCACATATGCAAAACAAGGGAAATAAATTCCCCTCGGTCCCTTTATGTAGTACTGTGTGTTTTCAGGAATGGTTTTAAAGACTGAAATCTACGTGACTTGTTAAGCAGGATACTGTTCACAGTAAACGGACTAGTTTATTCTGAAGTGAAAAATACTTTTGTTTTCAACTTATTCGCAGTGACCCTTGTAGCTTGGTATGAATTATTCAATATGTTCAAAAAGTACTGGGGATACAAGTAACACTAGAGCTACATGTCTCAGTTATTATTATTATTATTATTATTATTATTATTATTATTATTATGATGATTTATATTATTATTATTAACCAGGCACTATACGTTTTAACTTCACGTCTGGTTTCCTGTGTTTTTAGTGTGCACAACAATTGTCTTAAACTTGAGAATTGCAGTGTTTTCTGATTTTAAAGGCTCATAATTGTGCAGCATGTGATAAGCCACCAAGCCCACTGTGATTAGTGCATGCCACAAACAAAAGTAAACGCATGTTGCGATTTTCAGATGATGTCCTCAGACTGGAACTGAGAAATTCAAACTTTTTCACGTGTCAGTTTCGAGTTAAATAATGTCGTCTCGCCTCTACACTGCTGTTTTGGTAGTTGTTAAACAGCCTGGCGGTGTGCTTGAACGCAGAAATGTTGATTTAGGTATGCTAAAGCCTAAGAAAAGCTTTGCTCGAGGTTTGCTTCTTTAACAGATTAAATGGAAGCTTGAATTATTGATAGGGTTCTCTAGAAGTGACAAACAAGTGCCGGGAAAAGAGTAAAAAGAATTTTCACTTAAAGCTGAGCACTTCGACCCTAAAGGCAAAGAGGTGCAAACCCCAGCGTGGTGCAGCTCCAGTGCCAAACTAAAGCAGCTAAATGTGTCCAGTGTGCCACCAACATCTCTGCTTTTCCACTGTTTACCATCCGTGTGAAGATCCCCGCCGCTGTTCTGAAGCTGGAGTGTATGAATCAAAGCGTTTGTCATCACCTCATTGCCAACAAAAAAACTGCCTCACTGGCATTATGCTAATTATGCATGCTATAGTACATTTTGCTGTGTAAAGTCGAGTGATGAAGCAGAACTGACGGTGAAATAAAGATTTTGGTTTTGTTCAAAAATGCTCCACTCAATGTGAAATCTTTACGGAATAGTCTGAGGAGAAATGTAGAGATTTGTTTTGCCTCTATGCCCTCCCCCATTTTGCTTCCAGTAACTACCCTGTCATAACTAATCTAAAAAACATAGCCGATGTAAGATATGATCACGCTTCCAATGTCCCTCAGTGGTCCGGTTTGTGGTGCAAAAGAAATGGGACGCGCGTAATACCGTGCCAAAAGACGCCAAAAAATGAAAATGTCTCCATGTGTCAGGAGACGACAGAAACTTTTGCCGCGAGTATGAGTCCGTGCGCGAATGTGTGTCATTAAGCTACGTTACAGTGCAGGATTGCATTCAAGCACAGCAGACTTAGAGAAACTTTTTAGTGGGATTGCCCTACGTACCCGTTGCGCCATAACCCTCCTGACTCCCTGGTCGTCCTTTCAGTTTAGATAAATCCCCTCTGAGGCCAGGGTGGAGACGAAATGAAGAAAGAAAATCCAAATAAATGGGAAGATGTTTCAGTCAAAATCCCGTATGCCTCTTTTTTCCACGGAACGGTGAAGCCAGCCCCCGCTTTCTGCGCAAGTTTAGCCCAGGCGCGGCGAATAGGTCCTCGGCTATCCTCGGGGCAGCGGCGCCACGTTCCTTTTCCAAAACCAGGATGAAAATAAAACAGCCCCTCAAACAAAACTGGTGACTCTCATGCCTTTTTGCCACTCCGCCTGTCAGTCAAAACGCGAGGGCTTGTCAAAAGTACCGGATGAATGATGGTCCGACGCGCGTCTCCAAGGGATCGGCACCACCTAAATGTTAATGGTCACAATCACAGTTAAAAAATGAAGCAGCTCTCCTCTCGCTTTCTTTGATCACTCTCGGCTCCCGGCTTGATTTTCTCATGCAAAAGCTTCTAGAGGAGATCAAGAAGAGGTGGGGTGATAATTCTGGCTTAGGCTTTCTTAAAGGAGCCACGATCGATGCTGTGCGTGTGTGCGTTTATATGTGTGTATGTGTCTGAATGTGTGCAAGTGCGTGTGTATGCGTGAGCCGCCTGCCAGTTTGTGTACAATGGATGTGTGTGTTGAGCTGAGGAGGAGCGGAGGATCTGGACCAGACTGCTGAAACCCGGAAGTAGTGGTGGCCATAACAGGTCGCGTCTTACACAACGCACCGGGCTGCAGCAAGTCGTGCGGAGAGGAGGGGGGGTGGGAGGACCCTGCGAGACCAGCCAGCCGCACCGCGAGCTGCAACAACACGGGGATAAACACCGAATATCCAACTAGGACTCCAGCTTCATGTCTCCTTCTCATAAAATGACTTTGATCTTCAGTCTGGGCCGTTTGTAAATACCGAAAGGCCTGTATTTCGGGATTGACACGTCCAGTATCCAGTTCTCTGCTAACACTTTATTTACGGCGAATTGCACAAGCTCTCAACTCTGATGTGAGATATTGTCAGGTATGTTATCAAGTGCTTATATCATCTAAATTGTAGACCAAAGTTGGACTAGTTATAACTCTGTAATCATTCCTATCATAAACAAACAATAAGCTTAAACTATTATTCTAATAAAACCATTATTCTAATTCTAATAGTTTCATTAAGAATGAGGACATACGTCAGGTGAAGCTTCTGGTAGGCTGTCACCATTCTGTCTGCATGTTATCCACAGTGCAGGCTGGAGCCAAACATCCAGTCTGGCAGGTTCTGACGTCCTGTAGCTCACAATTAACTTCTGTAGCCTACAGGCGGTTTGCTTGCACGTTTGCATGCATGTACACACAATTTGACAATGGGAATGCAAAGGCTATGAAATGTTGGTTCAGTGTCAACTCCAGATAAAAAGAACAATAAATACAACTGTCTTTTACGATAACGGTTTATATTGAATTTGAATAATTAATTGTTTTATGTGCAAATCAGATTAAATACTCCCCATCTGGACACTGACTCTTCATGCTGGATTCTGAAAAGAAAAAGTCATTAAAACGTTACAGAAGCTCTGCAAAGCATCTTTTAGATTCAAATAAGTTCACATGTCATCCGTCCCTCTCCCCCACAGTAGCGCTGAATGGGTCGCTCCAGTCTGCCCGGGCTGTCCAATGGCAGAGAGGCTCAGGGATGGGAGCCCCCTATTGGCTCCCCACATGATCGATCCGGAGCGGATTGATCGGTTTTAGGCCACATTTGCGAGGAGGTGCAAACTAAACATCGTCCGCGAACAGAAAACACACACACTGTTTTTTGTCAAATTCCACAGGCTTTAAACTCACAAAAATACACATTATATACATGTAGACCAATATACTGTATATCTTTTCTCTCTCTCTCTCTCTCTCTCTCTCTCTCTCTCGCTCACACACGCACACACACCTTCACTTTACCTCCATTCCAAAAGCACTCACACTCTGACTTAACTTCTCAAAACCAAACAGACTCAACACTCGAATTGTCAAGTTTCTTCTCTCACAGAAGTTATTATTTCAACGTGTGTCTCTTTGTAATGAATCGTTCACTTGAGTTTCACGGTTTGCAGTGCAGAGGTTGTAAAAGTGTGGTCAAATATTGATGAGCTTTAATTCATGGAGAGGAAACTTAGAATTTTGAGTAGCCTAATTTCAAGAAAAGGAATTATATCATTGAGTAATGTGTGAATGTAAATTAACAAAATAGTTTGAATTTACTACGTGAGCTCGTTATATTTCATTCCTCACTGGGATATAAAAGGGCTACAAATCTGAGTCTATCAATGTTTTTTTTATTAAGAAAAGCAGCCTCAAAGCTGCATTAAATATTAACGATATATTTCATGGCATATGAACTCATATAAAAACGGGACAAGTTCCCTGGACAGGGTGAGTTTTAGGGTAAGACGCTAAAGGATTTCCAGAAATTCCAGTTTTGTGTATTCTTGTGGTTGTTTTCCACATGATGATCCCGACTACAGGTCTACCCAACTTTTCATTTATTTCTCAGCCCATCGCACGTAAACGGAGAGTGTTTAAAAGAGCCGCATTATCTCCTGATTATGCTCATAATGTGTTGTTGGTCGGTGACAGCCTGTTTGAAGATTTTTTTTGTGTGTGTGTGCAGCTCGTCCAGTCATCGATCATCTGCCCCCGGTGCCAGAAATGGTGTCATAACATGATAATGCGGCTTCACACATTCGGCGGTGATTCCTGCGGTAAAACCCGAGCGGTGGGATCAGATGGGACGAATGTACAGGCATGAAATGACTATCAAAGCCTCCTGCAGACCGGCCGGCGAGGCTCCGGGGCGCGGACACCAGCGAAGCACGAAGCCGCGCACGAGCCATGGACTTTAACGCACAGAGATACCGGACCAAATAATAAACTGGGTTGACTTGTAGGACTCGTCGAGTTACTTAATTCAATTATTTATTGGTGAGTAGAAGTTCTCATTTTATTATTTTTATGCGTAGGCCTATTTAATTAAACATCTTATTATTGTCATTGATATTTTCTTGATGGGAAGTTATTTTTAATTAAACAATAAGCTGGTGTTTAAAACCACTTTCAGCTAAATTTGTGCATTTAGTGAAACGTAAACAGGATTATAGCCTTGCTCACTACACCACAAGGCACACTAAATGTTAAGAGGGTTATACAGAAAAAGCATAATTAACATGAAAGGAGACCCCATCAGCGCCGGACCACTGTAAAATAACTACAATGGCATTATAAAGCAATTAAGCTACGTCAATTAGCGTCTATAAAAGCAAACTGGAGCTCCACTTTCTCTCCTGGACTTGCTCTTTCGTGAGGGTCAGCGCATTTTGGCATCCTGAAAGAGCGGGGAGTGGGGGGGGGGTGGGTGGTGGAGGGGGCAAATACCGTCATTTGTTTTTAATCCGCTTTGCGATGACGGTAATGCTTTGAGTCGTTTCAATAAAATCAGCAGGTATTACTTTCAAACGGCAGAATGTAAATTGACAGCATGTCTGACTGGCGAAACAAATGGATGCGTTATTCCACGGCCTGTGCGCCGTGACTTGTGCAGTTTGGAGACAAAGACGAGCTGCAGCCTTTCTGTTAGTTTATCAAAACACACGCAACATGCAAAACGTCTAAGACCTGTATCCCTCTACTGTTACATAGTACTATTTAAGTCATCAACAGCTATTCTGGGTCACAGCGTTGTAACAGATAATGCAAATTTGAAAATGTATTTTAATGAGTGCACTTTGACTAAAAAAACTACATTTTTTTAAAGAGATAAAAACAAGATCTCCAGGTCAGAGAGCAACTGTCCGGGCCTTTGTGGTTGCCTGTCTGTGGAGCCACTGGCAGCCTGAGGTTTCAAACTGAGGTCAAACGTTTTGCAGCTCTGCGCGCAAACGTGTTGGGATCTGCAAAGGCCACCGAGCCTCTCTGCTTTGTGTCACCGCTGCAACACACAGGCACACAGATAGACTTGCTGCAAAGTTTTCACAGCTCATCTAATTATGTGAAACTACTAGTATATTATCGCCTGTCACAATATCCAGCCGGATTCATGAAGGGTGCATTTAGGCGCTGTGAGCTCAGTTGAGGAAAAGGCGAGGAAAATGGTTTCTCTTGCCTCGAAGATTTATTTTAAAAGTTTAGTGTAGAACCCAGTGTCACATGTTAAAGGCAGTATTATAGTCTGATTCTCCACCGTCGGTTACCAACTGTTGTAACGTTTAGCAAAGGGTGACATTATTTTTCAATACAGGTTGTCTCTGTAACAGATAGTTATAAAGGACAGTGAGGTGTTTGCCAAAGTTTGAAGATTAAAAATAAATAAATAATGGCACTAATATTACGAGAGTTCAATCACGTGGCACCGAAAACATCCTGGCCAATAGGCTGCTATGGCTCGTTTTTAATGGTGTAAAAGCCTTGCTTTGGTAATAATTGGAAATAACATGATGTTTTACAATATTCATTTTAAACCATGACATCCGTTCCACTGTGTACCAGGGGCTACTCTTTCCTCTGGGAGTTCTCACTTCTGTTTCATGCTGCAGTTTGGGCCCCATGTTAATCTGAGCTGCACTCGTCTCTCACACACATTAATGCTTAATCATTTGCGCCTTCTACCGGACCTGTTGGAAATTACATGAGATGCAGAAAGGCAGAGGCAGAATCTTGCTCAGATAATTAAGATAAAAAGTAACCCTGCCAAACAAATCGACCGTTACACTTTTGGTGTACTTCTGTTGCATTGGCAGCATTTTGATCTTTTCCAGCATGCTGCACTAAATACTAAATATTATGTTTGAATCTCTAAAGAAATGGCTTATTTCTTGTGATCTTTGTTCATTTAAATAATTGAACATGCTAATAAAACATAGAAAAGTGCTGATTGTCTTTTGGTGTGTTGCCTTTTATTGCATATGTCTGTTTTTTGAGTTTGTTTTATCTTAAGTTAGATGTGAAACTGTTGATAAGAAGAGATCCATCAATTTCTATTGCTGCAGTCACTCTGAACGTAACAGAAGTAATATTTGATCTAAATATGATCTTATGAGCTTTTCTTGAGCTCTAAACAGATATAATTTTCAACTAAAGTCAGAAGTTATGAATCAAAACTCGGTAGCATTAAGGATTCAACCCTTAGATTAAGTTTGGTGCACAAATTAAACTGCACTCAGGTGCTTTAAAAAAAACAACATCTCCTTTCTAGATGACACAATGTGTAAAACTATAACTGGTATCTGTATTTCAAATATAAAAACAGTAGTTTAAAGTTTCATCTAAAAGAGAACTGCTTTCTTACTGAACACTTCATGCGTAGGTGTACCACTAAAGTGGACATATAGATTCATGATAAAGAACCGCAAACTACTGAACCTAAACAGATACAAGAGCTTTTGGATGTGACAGCCACACTGACATTTCTAAATCACACCTATAGATACATGTGTGATGAACAGCTGCTTTCCCATATGGTGAGAACGCTGTGAAATCAGAAGCACACATATATATGTATGTATGTATATGTGTGTATGCATATATAGAGAAAGAGAGAGAGAGAGAGAGAGAGAGAGAGAGAGAGAGAGAGAGAGAGAG
>NC_048423.1:4152213-4155575 GCF_013103735.1 Etheostoma cragini | reverse complement strand
TCTCTCTCCAGCAGCATTTGTCACTGCTGCTATTATTTCAGGTGTGCAAATGGTGTCACAGACACATTTGCTGAGAGAGGACGGAGTGAAAAGAGAAGGACCGGAGGAGAAAAGGAGGAACAGACTTAGTGTTTATATATTCTTTCTCCCCCAAAAATCAAGGGGTGAAGGATTTGGGTAAGGGAAGGGTATGGGAGTCATGTGTTGGCCAGTCGCACCGTTCAGGGTGGCGGTGGGTAGATGGGTGAGGATGGGAAGGGGTTTCTCACACCTCCCAGGGAGACTGTGAATTGATCAGCACCTTTGAGAGTGAAAGGGAGGGAGGGAGAAAAAGTGAGAAAAAAAGGAGAACGGCAAAGCAGAGGGATGAAGGATGACGAGGAGGAGAGAACAAGTGGAAAAAGCTGGGTGTTGGAACCGAGCTATAAAACCAGGAGGGGGAAAAACAGAGCGAGATGAAGGGAAGAGTGAGGCAAGGCTGCAGAGGAGGTGTGAAGACTCATCTTTTCCTGGATGGGTGTGAGTTAAGGCTGGAGTGGAGAGTGGCCTGGGAACACAGCATAGCCTAGTGGTAATAAACCAGCAAGCCCCAGTAGAGTACAGTCTGTGTAGGACATGTTTTCTGAAGTTCATAGATCAATAATTCAATAATACAGCTGTTACAACCTCACAGAGTTGTTTTTCTTAATATGACAATTTTGAATATTTTCTCCGTTTATTAATGTATTATGCATGGAGGTCATTTCTTTTCAATTTAAGTGTCATGTAGTTTTTTTTTAAACACACTCTGTCCTCAATATAAATACACAGTGACTGTTACTGAAAGCTGGGAGCTCAATATTATGCAAATTATCTTTTGTTAGTTTAAGGCCTTTTTTTTGTTAAAAAAAAGGATTTAAAGACCCTCCTACATGTTTTTGGTGTATTGCTGCTTTTTGGATGTTTCTTTAATTAAAATGATAGATATCTCTGTTTTCCTCATGCTTTGCAACCAAACTGTACCACATTGACTCTTTTTTGATTTTCAGAGTAAAACCATTCCTTCATATGATGACTGGTTTCTTGCCCATGCGGCTGGAGTATAAAAGCTAAACCATGACCAGCCTTTGGCTTGTGGGTGATTTGTATCTCTGAGCCTGCAGTAAACAGACGGTCACCATGAAAGTTGTAACATACACACCACAAAACCGCTGTGCAGCACTCAAGTAGTATGTCAATGAAGGCAATTAATGCAATGCCTCTCTGATTGAGTCACTCTGTTAGGAAAAATTAATAGCTAATTAATTAATTCCCTATACAAGTGCAGAGTGAACAGTTTTAAATTAAACTTTGACAGGCTTTGTTAATTCCTCTAATCCAGTTATTAAATCACATTTCTTGTTAAAGTGTTTCTTCACATGAAAATGTTTAAAAAAACATCAAATGAATACAGTACATAAAACACAAAAATAGAAAAAAGAGAATTTAGTAATAATACGAACAGTGAAATATATCAGATAACAGGTAATATTTGGTTGTGCAATATTTGGAACTACATGGAAATAAGTCTCGGACTTCAAATAGTCACACTTGACATTTTTGTAGCTGTGTGTGATTTAACATCCCCCTTCTAGATGTCAAATAAACTAAAATAAAAAAGAGAGACTGATGCAGCACTGTAAGAGATTAGATATGCACTAGCTACAAAAAGGTCTGTATTCCATGTAAATGCCAAGCTAAAAAGATCTTTTGAAAATATCATCAGATTCGGTGCTTTCATGGACTTCTGGAGAAGCGAGGCCCAAGCACTGCTTGTTTTGTTGTTCTTACTAACGATTCAGAGTGTAACTAAAAACGTCCACTGCCAGTGGACTGCAACCCCATCTGACATGTATTCAGATACAAGCCTGCTACTGATGTGAAAACCAATAGCAGAAGACTTTCTTTCTTTTGGTCAGCAGGTTAAATTATCTGCAGTTCATCTAAACTTGTCTTAGGTAAGGTTTTGTCTTTCAGTAACTGCCTCTGAGAGAAATAAGACACCTTGATAATATGTCCAAGATAAAAGGCAGGTTAGGTTAGTTACAATGTAGACCTCAAAATAAATTAAAATCAGTTAGTGAAATGTTGCGATGAAATTGATAGAATGCAAATATTTGGCATATACACATTGACACGCATCAGGTCAGATACTTAAACACCAGTTCAGCCAAGGGGCACCCGCCCACCCTGGCAGCCATGAATCAGATTACCAAACATACTGATTGACTGCAGCGGTTTCTAGTGAACCTACAGCCATCTCTTCTAAACAAAGTTATCTCCACCGAAGTTCATAAAGGGGTCAGTGGTCACATCATCTCATCTAAGATCCCTTGTATACTGTGCTGCCCTGCAACATCCTATTTAAGAAGCTTTCAAAGCATACATTCCCGTCATGACAACAAATGTCAGAGATACATAAAGTACAGAAGACTGGTTCTTCTGTGGCTTTGCTGCAATAAATGGAAGCAAAAAAATAAAATCCACCAAGGCTTTTCAAACAATGAAACACAAACTAGTTTTCTGCGAAAAGTTCTTCTAAGCGCACACGCAAACTGTCAACAAATCGAGATAGTGTGCTTTGTTGTAAATTTATTCCACTTAGCTTTTGTTAATTATCACAAGTGTCACACCCATCAAAAGACAACAACAGACGACTAATGTTTGACACTTCTATCTTTATATCCTTTGTTCTGTCGCTCTCTCTCCTCCTTTGTTTATCACACACCTGCCTCAGATAATTTTTCCTTCTCACTTATTTTGCATCGTCCTTGAATTTCTAAATTCAGACACAACCTGTAAAGTTGAAGATTTCTATTCCAAAGAGCCTTATACTGCATCCCTACTGCAGGGAAATGAAAGGTCACCCTGAATCGTAGACATAAATCAGAGAGAGTAGAGATTTGAAAAACAGATGTACTTTAATTTAGGTGATATTTAATTCAAAAATTAAACTCCTCCACTGTGGTAGTTAATTCATCTGTTGTGTGTTTTAAAAAAGAATGTAAAAAGGTCAGTCATTATGAGGGGGAAACTGTTAACACTAAATCACTTTCATTACAAGCAGTTCACAAAAACATTTGTATAATCAAAGTCTGGCATCTTTTGTCCATGATTTAGGATTTCTTTCTCTTACTCCTATACACATACACAACATTTCAAGTTATATCAAAAATACTGTTTTTCAACAACAAATTATTTCATAATTAACTTTTCCAAATTCTTCTGTACGCGTAAAAGGTCTAAAAGGTGTGAATATGTGTATATATACATTATATACACTATATAGTGTATATAATGTATATATACACACGTATACTGCATACATATATACATATAGTGTA
>NC_048423.1:4135997-4152113 GCF_013103735.1 Etheostoma cragini | reverse complement strand
GATCTGGAAAACGGACTCAAAAGATTGCTGTAATTCACCGAAGAGAGAAACAGAGCAGCTGCGGCCGACCACTTGTGCTTTCCGAATGGGAAAACTGTCCAGAAACCGTGGCAGAGGTAGTCAGTCTGGGTTGACATGTTAGCAGTGATTACATTGTGCCTGGATCAGCTCCTTGCCACCAAACCACCAAAACTTCCACTGCAGCGGGGGCTTAAATTCACACTTCCTGTTAATTTCACCAAATCCAGGAAAAAAACCAACAATCAAATTAACTCTACATATAAAAGTGTCATAATCTCACAGCATGAGACCCATAAACTGACACAGCGTTCTGCAGGTAATTGTGCATGAACAGCATAGTACTGAAAAATAAATCTTGGCATTTGTTTTAAATTAGTTAAATTATGAGATGAGTGGGGTTGCTGCATTAGGACCACTCACAGTGATACCCAGTCACATACTGTGAAGGTATTACAAGTGAAATAAGGCATTAGAAATAAATCAGACTCACTTTCTCAACTCCAAACATCTGCAGTGATGGAAAGTAATTTACACTTTACACACGTAAAGTATATCCATTTTATGAACCTTTATACTTCAACTCTAGAGGTAAATGTTGTACTTTTTACTCAGTTTAAGTTTACTAGTTACTTTGCAGGTTCATAATTTAGATACAAATATGTATCAAATGATTAACAAATAAATATAATCCATCTTTTAAAATGTATATTACCAAACAACATTTAAATAAGCTAAATTAGCTCCATCTCTGCTAACTATCAATGCTTCTATAACCCAATAATAAAACCTTCTGCATAATGAGTTCTTTTAATTCTGGTTCATGAAGTATATTTTGATGACAATAATTCTGTACTTTTACTTTGACTGAATCTTTGCATGCAGGACGTTTACATGCAACAGTATTTTTGCAGTGAGGTATTTCTACTTTTAAATGAGTAAAAAAAAAGAAAAAAAAGAGTTAAGTGTCTGCCACTACCCATCTGTGACACAAATCTAGTTAGAGCAAGTGCTAGAATGACTTGCAAATATTTTTTGAACCAAAGCCCGTAATGTCTCACCGTTCTTATGGCGGAAACACAAAATCTACCGGTGATTTAGGAGCAGTGTGGGTTAATCGGAGTCTCCCAAGGGAGTCAACATCACAGGGCTGCACATAAACATTTTAAAGATTGACCTTTAACCTATCAGGCACTTAAACAAAGAAAGTCTGGTGGGGTGACATGTCCAAAACCATTACAGATCACATGCAATTTCCCGCAGACATCCAGACAGGTAAATTGTTTGCACGCATAACACAGGCTCCTGCAGAAAGACACGTTGTTGGTTCACAATAACCCAAAAGCACCTCAAAGTAACACAGGTAAATACCTTTGATTCTCCGACTACTACATATCTATTGTGAAATAGGCCTGCATGCAAACACACACACACACACACACACACACACACACACACACACACACACACACACTTAATAATACAAACATACTTGCAGCCTGTCTGAGAGCCAGTCTCTGGCTGACAACATCAGTGCAACCTGATCTGGCTTAATAAAGGCCCTTACCTGCATTTACTGCTCCGTTAAAACGCCCTCTTGTTGTTCTACCAATTCAACACACTGTAATTGCACTGAGGCTGCATATGGTCCTCATCTAGTGCCCAGCGCAAGATAAAAGCCAACAGGCTGCAAGTGTACAACGCAGGGGAGAAAGTGTGTGCGCATGTTCATATACTTGACTGTTGTATGTGTGTGTGTGCTTGTATGCATGTATGTAAGCATTTTAGGGCAAATTGGACTCAACATAACTCAGGGAATAGTTTGGGGAACTGCATGATGTCACCCTTATTACACTGTAAACGCAGTTGATTTGGCTTTGAGGATTTCTGCATGTGGCAGCCTCAGACATGTGCTCTGAGATCCCACCTCCACATCCAGGCTTTGAACTTTTTACTGAGAATCAAAGTGAAGTATTAACACATTGGGCCAAATTAGTTAGGTAATTAGTCAATTATTGTTTGTGTTTTATTACTTTCCAAGAATATTTGGGATGGTTTTACTCCCAAAAAAAAGGCCAAATATAGATTGCTGAATTAAACACCCTCTAATGGTTTTTAAAGGATAGTATATCACTTATATCCTTGGCTATTGCTGTAACACGCATTCAGATAGGGACCTTTATATTTTCAAAATGATGAATTTAAGACGATGGGTTTGGCAAGAAACTTAAACAGCTCAATAACTGGATTAAAACTGACAAGAGATTGGCTTGAGGACATCCTCACAGTGCTTCCTTCGTGCTAATGCCAGTGCTTTTGCCTGCTCTGCCCAGTCAGATTTATGAAAGTCAGACGGATTAGAGCCCAGCTGGGGCTCAGTAAACCAATACTCGGCCCTCGGACTCACACCACCATACATGACTTCCCAAACAAATCTCGACATCCAGCCCGCCCTCGTTTATTTTGCCTCCTCTCGACGTTTTCCTCTTGCTGTTATTTCTCTTCACAGGCATTGCTAACAGAGCCTTGCACTTCAACTCACACACATCTCTCCAAAAACACACACACACATACACACACTCTGCTCCAAATTAAAATACCAAGGCTTATTGAGCAATATTCTTCTAATGGTTTCATCCACCAATGGTTTTATCTGTGCACACATAAACACACATGCAGCCTCTCAGCTCCAAACAAAAGGAGCTGCTCTCCTCTCTTCTTACGTAAGCTGGCAGAAAATCTCCTAAATCCCTGTCTTTTGCCGTTGTTGTGTTGGGTCTCGGCTGGCGCTCCCTCTCGAAAAGCATCTGAGACCAGGGCAATTAGGACCAGAGCAGGGCCTTTGGGCATCAGACCATTTAGCATAGAGGCTAATAAGGCTGGCTATCGAAAGTCCAGACCTATTGGCACTGCAGCGCTGTTTAGTATTGAAGGTGATTTGACGGCACTGAAACGTATCAAAGAGCTTCAAGATGTTCCAGTTCCATGTCCCAGTAAGAGATTGTATTTGGATAGTTTTTCTGGAGTGAATGTGAGAAAATCTCTCTCCTAGGACTCGCAGCACTCATCTGCTCCCTTAATATATACAAAAAAATTTCTGTTTTGAGTGCCAAATTGGTTCTTTGTTGGGTACAGAGGCCGCCATAGAACAAGCTGTAGAAATAAATGCTACATAAGGACATAATCTGCTGTCATGTAAGAAAATGGACCTTAATATAAAATCTATGGACTAGAAAAAAACAATTTAGATGCAGACACAAATTTGTAAGCTAGCACAGCAATGCGATGCAGGGTAAGCTATTTTTCTGGAATCCGGTCAGTGACAAAGTCTGTGACTTCACAACCGGCCACTTCTTACTCTTTAGGAATGTTTAATTGTGGCACAATCACAATTTATCACACTTTGACAGGTGAATAAGTATAAAAATCTGTCAGATGATCACAAGGAAACAGCTGGAAGAATGCATTAGAGTGAGACCTAGAGGCAATGTGTGTGCAAGAGACAATGAGAGGAGATGAGATGAGATGAGAGGAAAAGGTCCTAAAGAGAAAGGAGAGGGAGAGAAGGAGTGAACAAGGCAGAAGAAAAGCAAAAGAAAGAAAGAAAGAGCAATGGAAGGTTGCTGCTAATTCTTCCATATCTAAGCCTCTTTGCAGAAACTCCCTTTGTCTTCCAAGTCCCAGTCATTAGAGCCTAATCCTATCAACCAGGGGCTAATCTGAGGGCAGAGGGTTCAGCCCCCTCAGCTCCACAGGCCAACACACACACAAACAGGTACACACATAAATGTAAAAGACAAGTAAGAATTTACACATTCATGCACTTGCATGTGTTCAGACAATGAAATGTACAGATGTTTAAACAAGGCTGTACACACTCAAATGCACAAAATAAATGAGAAGCCTATTTTTATCAAACTAATTAAATCAAACTATGTAAATGCCAAAACTTTTAAGTTTTGTGATGATCTGCTTCATGCCTGGGTGGATTGGAGACATGCCGTACGTGCCGGGAAAGTCACTCTGTGAGTCTGTGTGTGTGTGTGGGTGGGTGTGTGTGTGTGTGTGTTTCCCACACATTCCAGCAGGGCCTCTCCCCCTGCCATCATCATTCTCCCCTTTATTTCAGCGCTGACTATGCCCAAGATTAGTTATTGATCAGCAAGGATATAAATTATTCTAAAGTGAAAGCCCAACAACACAGTCATTATAGATCGACTATTGACCAGCTCCAATATATCATTCCATTTCCACTGCACTGCACCCCTGCCAACGGCCGGAGAAATGCTCAAATAATGAGATGGGGGATTTTTATGACTTGGGCACACTCTGCTTGACCTTTCGAGAAAGGTAGATGGATGATATCAGCATCTTATTCTCAATTGCGATGCCATTTGGAGGGTTGGGACAGAAAGCCCTGGTAAGTTAAGACAGAAACAGATTTCGAAGGAGATGAATAGCCAGCATGGGAGGTTACCTGAAGTTACTTGTTGGTATCAAGTGAAGGATTAAATATGGAGAGATTGCTTCAAAATGAATTATCAGGGCACCCGGACAGCTCAGTTGGTAGTGCGGACGCCAATATATAGATGTTTACTCCATGACGCAGCGGGCCTGGGTTTGTCGCCAACTTGCGGCCCTTTGCTGCATGTCTCCCCTTTCATGTCTTCAGCTGTCCTGTAAAGGCCTAAACATGCCCAAAATATAATCTTAAAGGTCCAGTGTGTAACTTTTTTAGTTGTTCATTATCAAAATCTGTATTGCCCTTCACAAACTTACTTTTTATGACTATTGACCGATCAATTCCAAGTATGTTTATTGGCTTGGCATTTTACATTTGCGTTTGCATGAACGGGGGTGGACTCGTCATATACGTGAGCCGGTAGGGGACATACAGGATATACTGCTCCGCCTTTTGCTTTTTTGATGTCAAAGTCACAGGCGCTGCTAATGCTGCTAATGAGTATCGTAGTTTCTTGGCCCCGGCAAGTTTGAAGAAGGAAACGTGGAGGACCACACGTTATCTTAATAGCAGAATTCTGGTCAATTCCAACTCATAGTTCTGTTGTTTGTAAATTTGGAGTGCTGTCAGTAGAGAGAAAATTAAAAACCATCGGTGCCGCCTACACCGTGTTAGCCTACTGCTAGAGTTAGCACCCGACAGGCTTAAATAGGGCATGTTTTAAACGTGTTTTTAGCCTCTTAACATATTCA
Source organism: Etheostoma cragini (assembly GCF_013103735.1). Classification (NCBI taxonomy): domain Eukaryota; kingdom Metazoa; phylum Chordata; class Actinopteri; order Perciformes; family Percidae; genus Etheostoma; species Etheostoma cragini. The sequence continues at coordinate 4,146,881 of NC_048423.1, read as the reverse complement.
AAATGTCATTAAAAGTGCCTTCCCATTGTGCAGTGATTCCTCCGAGAACATTGTAAATCTGACTGCTGTAGATGTGAGAGAAATGCATGGAAGTTCTGCTAATTCAGCTGTGTTTTGTTCCGGTGTTGAGATGTCAGTTAGATCTTAGGCACCGTCTACAAAGTACAACACAGAAAAGAGATGAAAATAAAATATGTAGGTTATCAATCTAATGCTTAAATAAGGTAGTATCCCCAATCTTACCTCGATTAAAACTTGTCTCCTGCTAGTTGCACTACAACCCTTTAAAAATAATAAGCATATGTTGAAAATATGTTTGTATTTCTTTTCTATGTGTTGTAGTTTGTAGACGGTCCCGAAGCACTCCTTCCTGTTTGGTGCTAACTCTAGCAGGAGGATAACAAGGTGTAGGCAGCGCCGATTGTTTTAGTTTTTCTCTCTGCAGACAGCACTCCAACTTTATAAACAACAGAGCTACGTATTGGAATTGACCGGAATTCTTCTTTAATACAGAGATACATTCTGCGGCGAAGTGGGACAAAGAAATCTACCAGGAATTTTCGTAGACCACCGGCCCTCATGGGGCAGGGGAGAGATGAATGTTCAGAAATAAGAGGCTGCTGCAGCCCACCGTGTAGGTTAGTTTGACCAGCTTGCAGCACCTGTCAGAACTGGCCTAACCGGGCAGCGGCGGCCGGAGCGGACGATCAGGCCAGCCAGAGCGGTCTCAAAACACTACAAGCCCAGCGGTAAAACTTCCTGACTCTCCCGACTGCCACTCCGCCTCATACACAAATTCAAAATCCAAGTTTTAGGAACAGGAGTCCTCTTCTTCCGCCAGAAAAAGAGAATGGATATTTTGATAAAGCAAAAGACCGGCTTTTTGAAGCATGAAGGCTATTGTAGCCAGTAAATAATTTAAACTGTGTGGTGCCAGAGAGTTGATTGCAATATATAATCTCAACGCTAGATGGGAGACATTCCAACACACTGATCCTTTAAAAAAAAAAAGACTTAATTATCAGACAGCAGAAAAAGAAAACAATGTTATCAGTCTTGTCTTTGGTTGGCAAACCAGTAAGTGTAAAACACTTTTACAGACAGAATTTATGTCTGTCTTAAGTCTATCACCCTATTAAGGTATTTGGAAAATGGGCTTGTTTATCTAACTCTAGATTACTGGTATATTTGATCAAGCCCACCATTTATAGTAGCTTAGTAAAAAGGATGTAAAAAAGGAAATTATTTTATATTTGGAGGCAACTAATGATTATTTTAATTATTGATTAATCTGTAGATTTTTGCAAACAAAATGTCATTAATAAAAAGTCCACCACATCTTAACAAAGCCCAAAACAATGCTTTCAAATAGTTGTATCATCCCGAAAGATTGTAGTTTGTGTTAAAATGACTAATTCCTTAACATCAGGGGACCATCTGCATCATGGTTATAGATTTAGCCACTTGGTTTCTTTGAAGCATGACCACGAACGTTAATCTTAGCCAATGTTAACTGACAAAAGGAAACCAAAAAAAACGCTCCGGCATGTTTGTGTTGTTGTTGGTTTTTTAAAGATTATTTTGTGGCTTTCTGCCTTTAATCGACAGGACAGCTAAGAAAAGGGAGAGAGAGGGGGCAAGACATGCAGAAAATCGCCAGAGGTCGGACTCTAACCCTGGACCTCTGCGTCGAGGCATAAGCCTTGAAGTACACGTGCACCTGCTCTACCAACTGAGCCACCCCGGCAACCGCAATGTTTAAGTCCATTCACCTACACTGACCTCCCTCTATAGACTCCGTCACACTATAATAACGTCACTTTACTTTACTCCCAACAGACGAGAGTCATTCGCAATTACTTCAGGCTTTGTCACTTGAAAGTAAGCATTTTGGGGTACTTGCTTGTTTTTCATAGGCGGACAATCTCTCATTACATTATGCTGTTTGGTGTCGCTTCGAGGTTTAATCACAGTTGTGTTTTGTTATTGCTTTGTGCAGCGTTGTGAGCAGGCGGAGATGGGGCTGGTACAAATGGGGGATTTTATACATGGAGGTGTCAAGAGAGTTTAGTAAAGTGTAAAATACTTAAAGCATCAAGGCAACACAATCCCCTGCTGGTCACAGTATAAATCACCATATATTCTTATTGGCCTAAGCCCTTGTTATGAGTAAATACATCCACAGGCAAGAGACGCTGGCAAGGTTCACAGGAGATTCATCCAGCAATGGTGGAGGGAAAGTCACTGTGTGTGTGTGTGTGTGTGTGTGTGTGTGTGAGCATACCACATACCGCTTAGGGAGGCTAAGGAGAGGATAAGGAGATCAGCAGTGGGGGAATATCACGCCTCTTAAGCATGTATACACTTTCTAACTTTTACTTTTTCACCCAAAACCTAAATAAATCCCCCCTCATCTAAGCATGATAGACTCCCCTCACCCCTCTATTTTTTCTTCTAAATAATCAAATCTCTCTTAGTTACACACTTTGGCGCGATTATAATACCCCCAGCCTGACAAAAACCAAATATAGGCCTATTTAACGACTATGTCTTATTTCCAATCAGTGATGCTTGTTTACAACATTTTTTACTCTATGAGTTGGAAAAGCTTCCCGTATATTAACCAAAACCATCAACATTAAGTCATTTTCCATCCCAGGCCCAAATTATTTATTGCTTTCAGTTCCTTGTCTATTTAATGGATGAATTGAGTTAACAGACGGAAGGGGGGGAGGCCAGAGAGAGAGAGAAAGAGAGAGAGAGAGAGAAACAGTTTCATATTTCTGTAAGCTTCAAACTTTTGGCAAAAAGAAGAAAAGAGAACTTGGCCCTAAATCCATCTCATGCTGGCATTTGTGCATTCTAAGTTCTCGGGGGCTGCTCTGGCGGAGGGCCTGAGCCCGTAAATTGGATATTAGGGGGCGATATAAAGGAGCCTGTGTGTGCTCCCGTCCCGGGGAATTATTGCCTCCAATATCCCTGCATATGCGTCTAGGGCTTCCGAAGCCAGGCCAGATAGATCCTCATCTCATAAGGGGGCCAAGACTATATCCATCGCTCCTTAACTTTTATGAAGCTCCCAAGCTCTACAATGGGATTTGCCAGGGTGTCTTTTCCCCTTATCCAAGCGGGGGGGGGTGTGACAATGCAGATATAGCTGCATTCTTCGGGCTCCAAAGCTCTGACTTCCTATTTGAATACAAGCATTCCAAATTGTAAAGTGGCATTCTTCTTTTTCTCTGTGAAGCCAGCTCCGTGGTGAGATTTTTTTTTCCCGGTTTAAGAAATGCTTTTTTTCTCCTCCCTTATCACTCTTTTCTCCCCGACTCTCACTTTTTGCTCTGCCTACATATATTCTGTTTTTTTTATATTCTTTCTCGCATCTTTTCCTGTTGTTTACTTTCACCCCCCCTATCTTTCCTTGTACAGCTCTTGATTGCCTCCTCCGCCCGCCCTCCCTCCCTCTGTCTGTCTTTCTTAAGTCTGTACTCTCCTACGAAGCGCTTCCGTGACTACCCCCCCACCCCCGCCCCTCTCCCGCCATGCCCTTGTGCCCCCACCGCCTTCTTCCTTGGGTAATCCTAAGAAGGGGCAACACCATCAGAGGGTGTGAAATTAAATACATTACAGCATTGCGGATTAAAGTGTTTCATAGGCAGTTGCTCATCCACATCAAACTTTAGCTTTTTAAAGCCTAACATTTGATCTAGGTTAGAAAGTGAGGCCAGAAGAAGGGATTGGGACACTTGTGGGCCCCAAGACAGAGGAGAGGGCCATACTCACTGGAAGAAAGGATGGTGTGTCAAGGCAGACAGAGGGAAAGTAGATGGTGGTTCAGAACTTGTTTTGTTGCCGGTGCAGGAAAAAAAACACTTCGACAGTAAATGAAGGAAGTGGCAGTAAGAAGAGGAGTTGGACTAAAACTTTACAGCAGTTACTGGAAATGCCAGCAAGCAGGAAAATAAAACAGTGTTGTGTTCTGTTTCACAAGCCATATATATGAGGATAGCGTAATCTGGGAATTAAAGTGCAGGCACACAGGGCTGTGTTCAACCATTGCACACGCAGGTAATCATTCCTCTTTCAAAAGTAATAAATGTTAATGTGCCATTTCCCAGTTAATGAGAATTACTCACATCATCCATCACATCATCACAATCTGGGCCACACAAGGCCTTAGTCCTATACTGGACCTCAGATACATGTCTGTGCTTTCAGGCTGTAAGAAGTTTTGTCCTTAAGATTTCAAGAACTTTTTGTCATTATGCTAGCACAACAAAATTGTAATAGCAGTAAGATGTGGTTGCACAGTAATACAGCAGTTTACATGTGTAAATGTGTAAAGACCAAGCATGTTCAGGAACAACAATAAACTGACGGAAACAACCATCTCTGACGGTGGTCCCTGTATTTAGCAAGATCGCTGCAGTCTGCAGCAGCAAAACAAGCTACAATGTAAGTTAATAGGGCAATTGTCCAGTTTGTATTTAGCTTCACAAGGGTGCGTTAAGCGAATGACAGGCTCAGATTAATAGTCTAAGTATCGGATAACATTTGTGAAGTTGAAAAAAACATCCCCCTTTAAGACAGCCAAAATTTATCTTGTATGATAAGTCACATTGATTGGGTCCTGGTTATACAACAAGTTTACTAAATGCAATAATTAGTGATTTATCAATTAACAGAAAATCAATTGGCAACAATTTTGATAAGCAATTGATTGATTGATTCAATTAATCACGACGCCAAAGTTGCTTCTCTTCTTTGTTTAAATCATTTTAAATCACTCAGAATCTTTAGGTTTGGGGATTGTCAGTTGCATGAAACAAGCCTTTTAAAAATGTGGGTTGTTGTGTGAACAGCTTCTTAGCCTGGCCTGGGTACCTGACCAGATTGATGTCTGTGAAGCCTTTTCTGGGGATGAGGTCAGAAAGTCGGTCCAGCTGGGATCGGTCCTTTTCGTTCTCTATCCTTATACCTCTCCTACTCTAATGAGTCTCTGGGGACACCGGCTCTCACTTAATCCACTCATCTATTTAGTAACCTCAGAACTCCGGTAAAGGTCATGTTCTGTCAGCTTTGTTCATTGACATCTATTGATGCAGCTCCTATGTACAAACCCCTGATTTTGGGTTACATGGTATCAGTGACTCAGTGGAGACGAGACTTTAACATTAAAGGCATCAAAGTAGAGAGAAATTTATCATTATATAAGCATTAGAGGTAGTACTAAGCAGAGGAGTAGTAGAAACAAGTGTGAGAGTGTTTGGTGGAGATGGATTATATTTTTAAAACTTTTATATGTCCTGGTTAGTCCAACAGAGGGCAGGAATCTTTTCACAATACATATATGTCACAGAAACCAATGCCAGCTGTCTTTAAGACCTAACACAACAACTACTTAAAGATCTAACAGACACAACAGCAACATCTGTTGCTGTTGCTTTCTAGACATAGCTACTTATTAAGAAAGCCTGAGAGCAGGAAAAGGCTGCAACGACTAGTCTGAGAATGAAGGTGATCATATTTTAATATGCTTCATTATAGAGGTGTTGGCAGCACTTCCAACCAGTAATACGGTTCAGTAAAATACAAAAATAAAGATAATTTAGTGAATAAAGTTTAATGTTGTTCCGCATTTACCCAAATCAATTCAAAATGACATTCACAAAAGTGACATTCACAAAAGTGACATTGACTCTCATCAACACTGACATTTGTTAGTTATGCAACAATGCCAATTAACTTAGGTTAAACTTTAAGTCAGAGTTTTACGGAAGCAGAGACAGTCTTAACGACTACCAAAAACATTCAGCCCTCTCCTTCATTTGGATAAGGGCAGTCCATCTCAACAGCAGGGTTGCCAACAAAGAGGGCTCCAGCAAAACAACGCAGGGTCATACGGCAGATTCTCCAATTGCATACGTGCAAGACCATCAAGGTTGTATTTCTACTGTTGCTGCCATGATCACTTTCCAGAGTTGTGAAATGCTGTCTGGGAGTATTATCAACAGTTGTGCAATGTGTTGGCATCTGAGAAGCATTTAAATGCATTGTTGTGTCTTTGAACAACACATCCCTACCGATGCAGCCCCTGCATTATTTTACACGCAGGACTGTTCTGATCTGAATCCCTACTGGAGGGATCAGTATACTTCAACCGAAGTGCTCGTCAGATGGCCGAAAGCCGTCTGAAACCCCCGTCCTCCTACGCTTTTCCGAGGTCAGAATTGGGGAGGCTGCATCCAAAAAATTGTTTGGACAACTTTCCGAAACTGACAATCTAACATTTGAGGACATTTCACACAGCAATTGGCCAGCTGTGACTGGATAAGGAACTAAGGCGGATTTGAACTTCTCTCTCAAGTCAGCCTAGTGTTGCACTAACAAGTGCACCACTATGAATTCCAAAAGTCTGGGGCTATGTGCAGAAATCCCCATCTGTAAGATTATCGTGTGTAGCCCCTCGGTGATGGCACGCTTTTCACCCCACCTTCGAGTGTAGCCACTACCATAGCTATGCCTACTTTTGCCTTTCTGATAATAACCCGACATTTTAACACAGTTTACTGTGTTACACTTTCACAATTATGATCACATAATTGATCTATAAATCCACACTAAACCCATCTTTGGTTGTGTTCCATTTTTCTTGTGTATGTAGCAATTATTACTGCAAGCTTTTTATTGGATGCCAATCATAGCGCCAGACTTGATTGACAGATCTGGTTAACTGCAAATCCAATCTTTCATTGGTTGAAAAAGGGAGTAAACATGAACCAAAAATGGAAGCAATCAAACAATATTCCTTAGTTATCTGAGCATGAATGACCAAAATGACATGTGCTCAGTTCCCAATGATGCTAACCTGACATGTCTTCCCATCTCCACCTGCAAGACGAAAGCCGGCTAGGCCTTTGTGAGCAGGCTGACAGAAACATCGAGGTTGATGCTCCTGTCATTCTTCATCCACTGTATGAACAAGCTTTTGCTAGCAACAAGTCAATCATCCTCGACCTAGCTCCGGTAAACAAGCAGCACTGAAGGAGCTGCCACGTGCTAACCAGCCAGCATGCCAAGACACTCACTGACAATATCACCAAGGGGGGAAACAGATTAATAAAGAGAGAAAAGGGAGTAAAATAAAGATAAACACAAACAGAAAAGGAGAGCAGTCGGAGGAGGGTGGAGGAGAGGGTAGTGGGGTTAAGTAGCTGGCTGGCTGTGTCTCTTTGGTGAAATCTAAATGAGAGTGTATAATATGGCCCCTTCATAAGATTGATCCAGAACATTGCCCCCTTCACTGGGCTTTTCTTCCTGCTCAAATTGAGGGATTACCCCAGGAGGAAGTGCTTTGATTAGGCACAATAGGCATCTATCCTCTGTTGATTTGTAGGATTGAGGAGGCAAATCCCTGACAAAAAGCTGATACAGAGAGTAAGGGCCGCTGGATGATGCCTGGCTGAGGGGGGTTGGGGGGTAAGTAGGATAGTTTCAGCCAGGGATGGCCTCTTCCAAAACCTTTTTGGCAAACAGTGAAAAAGGAAGAATCAAGGTTAAGTCGGAGGTCACATGTGAGGGAGGGGGAAGGGATGTCTCGTAAGGTTCAAGGCAAAGGAAGATGAGACAAAAGTGAAAACAAGAGAGTGAAAAAACAAAATAAAATAGAGATGCAGATTCTTAGACAGCTGCTACTGTGGGTTCTTGTGAGACTGTTCTCAAACTTTATCCTAGAGAGGTTTGACTGTATAAATCAAGAAACAATGAAAAGAGTTAAACTAAAGAAAAAAGGCCAACATGAGACAAGGTACCAACAGGACCAAATCCAAAAATCACATTGACAGAGAAGATTTTTACATTTCAGCTGGAGACAACTGCTCACTTGTTTCTTTGTCAACGACTTTTACAGCTGTCAAAACTATCGGTGAGCACAGTGAAAACTTTAAGGATGTCTTTTCATTGACAAATCCCAGATAAACACTTTCGACCTATTTCCTCAGCTTCTCTTTAACACACGCCGCATAGCAGTATAACATAAGTCAAATACATGAAAAGCTAATTGTTTCCCAGACTAAAGTTCAGAGTATGGAAAGGGGTGTGAACAGGTTTACGTTACCCAAGGGTCATAAAAACTCTCTCTACACATAAAATCAAGCACTGCAGTTGTGTTTGTAAGTTTCAGGGATAATAGCAGTGAGATAAACAAGTGGATCAGCCTCTTTTGCACAACGGTTACCTCTAGTCTTGCCATTGAAAGTCTTTAATCTGCTCTCTCTTTCACCCCTCTCTCTCTGGTTACTGTTACAAGAGACCAAGGACTGGCCTTCAGCCTGTCAGGCAAGCCCTGTTATCCCAAATGAATCCCGAGCTCCGCTAAACCGCTGTTATCCACTTTCCGTGGGGACCTGGAGCTACAAGGCACAGACAAACGTGGGCTGGGTGGGAGTGTTGGGTGGGGGATTTTTGTCGGATTTACACATATATACGATTTCAGGTTTTAAAACTGAGTTCCCCCCCTCCAAGGTAAGAGCCTAGGCAAAAGGGGCCGTTAGTGTCACCACTGTCGGCTCAAGCTGCCAGTGTGACGCCTAAAGGTGTAGCAGAGGTGCAACACATCGTACTGAAAGAAGGGGCACGGAGCGATGACAAAGTGGGCGTGTTATACCTTTTACAGGCTAGAAGAGCAACTACGGCTACGGTGAGCTGAAAGGGGCAAACTTCAAAGGAGGGGGGTTCTCATTTAAATTCTTCAGTCCAGTCCGTGGGATTTGGTTTAATGATCTGAGAAGCAGGGGTACACAGCTGACTCCTGACTGTGAGTGCATGCCTGTGTGTGTATGTGTGCTTGCATGCACACGTGTTAGAGGAGTTTTCCCAACACTAAGTCCCTATGTGCACATATGCCCATTGCCAGACTACTGTGGCCATGCACACACACATACACACACACTTTCTCTGAAGCCTCTCCAGCACTGGAGACTCCATATGCATGCACGTGCGCGCACACGCAAACACACACGCACACACACACACACACTAAAGGTCCAGGGGTTTGCCAATATGCAGCAGACTGGGTTTCTACTCATAAGCCACAGCTCTCCCTCTCACTGCTGCCACTAAAACTGGTCAAAATTGGCTGTTTTACTGGCTCCAGAGCTGTTGGCAGCAAGTGTTGGCAGCCTTGTATCTCCTTATTTTTTTATTTCTCTTCATGCCTAAGTCAGTACGTGTTGTGTGTGGGTTTTATTCACTTAAACAAGTGGCATCTAAAATATGGAACGGCAAGCCCTCACACAAACTCTGGCTGACTGACACCTTGTGACGTGACATTGGGGATAGTCACAATGTGACGAGTTGGAATGACTAACTCAGCATCAGCTACCCTCAACCAACGCCTTTTCTTCTCCTTTTGTTCTGTTTTTCCACACACTTCATCAATCTTAAGGAAATTATGCTGTAGGTCCTATGCTCTCTGGCAGAGAAGCCAGACCTGGAAAAATAAGTAAGACACAGGAGGGAAGCCTTTGGTTTAGACGGTTGCTGTTTTGGCTGCTCGTTTATATTAATAGTTGAAGGATGGTTAAAGCTCCAGCTTTGCATTTTTCAGTATATCTGTGCCGTTTACCAACATTAATATTGATGTCACTGACAGTCAAATTAAATATGAATAATTAATAAATACATATTTGAATCTCTTGACTGTTGTAAAGTCCTTGCTTAAAGAAGTCCTTGACTAAAGAAGCACTGCAATTTCAATGTATACCCGATGTGCAATGACAATAAAAATTCTCACCTTATCTAAAACACGTGTGTAAAAAAAAAAAAAGAATTCTGCATTGTTCCTAGAAACTTTAGCATAAGGAAATCATAGTCCTGAATAAACACTGCAATAACCTATGTAGATATTTGGTCTCAAGCCTGTGAAATGTTCAGGCTTGTTAGGGAGTGTGACAGAGAGGTCCAGCTCTGGCAGACAGAGCCGAATATGACACTAGTGTTAATCTCCAACCCTGCAGGGAAAGCAGGCATACAGAGGGATCCTATTACATCTTTCATTGGGCCCCAGCGGGCCCCATCCTGAACAGAGGGATTACTGGGGGCTCTTGCAGTCACTTAGCCATACGCTGCCCCCAACCAAAAAAAAACACATTCCACCTCTGACATCATCATATGGGGACAGGGTGGAGGAATGTAAATGTGCGTCGGCAGGAAAGCAACATTACACTGATTTACAAGAGGTAAACAATTAGACGCCACATTCTTTCCTTGGCTCTGCAAATAAATGGGTTGAGGACCATTATTTGTTATTGAACACTTTTTCATCAACAGATGACGTTGGAACGGCGCCCAGAAGTGGGCCGATGTGACCGGAGGGGTGGCAGTGAGGGAAAAAGAAAAAAGAACATGAACTCAAAGAAACAAGCAAAGGAGTAGAATGAGAATGAGAGTGGGGATTTGTATGGGAGTGTGTGCAAGAGAGAAGGAAAGTGAGAAGAAGAAAGAAAGAAAAGAGAGTTAGCTGTTGGCAGCAACAGCTGCTCCAGTCTCAATGCATGAGATTGAACTTGAGGCTTGTACTGTGTAACATTGTGTGCAGTATGAGCAGCGCCGTATGCAACCCCGCTCATGTTCTGTCAAGTGCGAGATAGATAGCGCTGATAAAACGACAGCTCTATTGAGCGGCTCGGTTGTGCACCTGTCTAGCACAATTTTTTTCTGCCTTCATTCCTTTGGATTCCACTGTGATTACCCAGCAACATGACACTCCGTTGTGACATCAGCCGGCAATTTACATCCAAATTAGAATTAGATGAATACGAAACAGCGATTTTCTTTTGGGGTTTTCTGGCCATCCGTCTGCCCTTCTCTCTTCCTATAGCCCTC
>NC_048423.1:4074510-4135952 GCF_013103735.1 Etheostoma cragini | reverse complement strand
CTACCACAAATAAGACATGACTTTTACTGAAAATGGGCTGTATGTCTCTATCAAAACAGCTCTCTGAAGTGTGCAAGTGTCTCAGTTTGGAAGGAGTTCTGGTAAAAAGAAAACTTTTATCACACGTTATTGTACTTGAGAACTCACACCCGAGTTCTCAAGTACAATAACAATGCTGATTAAACCCTTTAAAAACATTTAGGATGCATTTGGGGTTTTAATTCCTTTTTTAAGCAAGTTTGGGATTGTTTTTTCACCATTTTTCAATAAGTAATGGACAATTATAACTATCCTAGCCCCCTCTTGTGGCAAAATGGTCACCAAAAGTTTCAAAATCCCCCCCAGAGAGTCTTTAAGTGTTGCAAACCATGTTAAAATAACTAATGACATCTACAACCACAGAACTATCATCTTATGTGAAAGTTATCGTTGATCAGCCCTTATTCTCCCTCTGTTGTTTTTACAGAGTAATGGGAGCAGTGTAATGGTCAGAAAATCAGCAGTTAGTCTGTCAAGAAGGATGTTCCAACATATAAAATCCCAACACTTAGGATCAGCTTGTGGCTACGGTGGAAAGCGTAATGTGACTTTATAATTTTTCAAGTACTTTTTGTGGTTCACCCTCACTCTTGGCACTTCACAATTTCTACTATGAAAGCTACAATATACAACTGTTGGACATCGTTCCCCCTCCTCTTCTGCTCGAAGACTCACCCAAAACTTTGTCACTCATTTTAGCAGTCTACTTTAAAACAGGAATTGCAAGGAACAAGCTAGGGTACAAAGCAAATGGTGAAATAAACCAACCTTGTATAAGTCTACTGTTTAGCTTTGCAGTCTGCCTTGCAACATTGCCGCTAGCATCCTTAGCGGCCAAAGACACTACAGATGCCAAAATCCAACCAGCTGTGAGATGGCAGGTGATGATGACTTTACTTTCCGGCCAAAGTAAAAATATCAGTCATGTCACCTGGCATAAAAATTTCACTTTATTATTATTTTTTTACATTAATATGAGTTCCCTTGCCCCTTATGACATCATGAGGGGCAAGATTCCAGATTTACCTCCCCTTTCTCTGCTTTGCATGCCAAGAGAATTTGGCCCAACCATGAGAGAGTGACATTGTGGCTTTCAAACAATCAAAGTGGCAGTTGGTCAAGGCCACACCCCCAGCCTCCGCCTTGAATTTCAGGAAAGAGACTTCAAATATGGTATTAGAGAACAACTATGGCATATGTAAAAGCATCCAAAAAGCACCATGTCATAGGATCTTTAAGCCCCATCCACAAATGATGTAAACCAGCTTTACTGTCTAATCATCCACACGGTCTACAGCATAATCCAATTTCAGCAGAGCCCACATGATCAATAATCTACTCTGGATCAAACACACACATCTACATGGACCACACTTTTAAGGCAGACCACCCTTCGTTCGTGGAAAGGGTGTTGTGCTTCAGCAGTGGATGGGGCTTTAAACCTCAAGCATCCGTCCACCAAGTTGCTGCTGCAGCTCCTCTTTGGAAGTGGTGTCTTCACTCAGACTCCAAATCAACATGTTTGCTCTCCTGGCAGTGGCAGAGTCTGAGGGGACACACACTGGGAGTCTGTGTGGCTGGTGGGTGAAGAGATCACAGGGACAAACATATGTTCACTGGCAGCCTGGCCACCTTTTAACCTCTACACACTCTTTCTCTCTAACACAAACACACATACATGTGCAGCAAAATTCATAAATATACACAAAACAAACAAATGCACAAAAGGACTTAAGCATAGGTGCACATGCATGCACAGCACACACTCAGTGCAGTCACACAGGGATATACATACACTCACACTCTGAACACACACACACACACACACACACACACACACATACACACACACACACACACACACACTCACGCACACACACACACACACACACACACACACACACACACACACTCACAGCCCCATCCAGCAGGCAATATTTTGTATTATTCATGAGGGAGAAAATATTCAAATAATTATGAGCTTCTGCTTCTGCCAGTGTTTCTGCAAAGCATACACTCACATGAGAGAGAGAGAGAGAGAGAGAGAGAGAGAGAGAGAGAGAGTGAGTGAGAGAGAGAGAGAGAGTGAGAGAGTGAGAGAGAGAGAGAGAGAGAGAGCGAGAGAGAGAGTGATATTCTAACCAGCAACCCAATTCATCCTCCCCCTATGTTCATCAGTTTCACCAGATAAAGTTTTGTTAAAATGACATTGAAATGACAACAACATTGTGTTCAATATACCAGAACAGAATGAAATTGACACTATATTATGTTCTATTATATTATTATTATTATTATGACATTTTAGATTGTAAATGTCAAGAAGATCTTTGTTGTTCAACATAATGGAAAAGAATAAAAACTTATGTTATTGCTCTTTGATAGTAAATATGGTTGACAGCAGCTGCTGCACATTAACTCTCAGTCTGACAACATTTCCTCGATATGATTTTACCACTAAATGAACTGCATCTCTTCAGTAAAGCACTGTGTCTCCAAGCGCCCAGGTGTCACTCAACCTTCTTCACCACTAAACTGACTAAAACAAACTGGCTTGGCGGACCTCGTCTTTGTTCTCTCCGTGTTAGCTGTCCATCACTTTGATTGGCAGACAAGTGTCAGAGTGAGGGAATGTCGCAGGAAGCTGGGAAGAGAGCAAAAGCCACGGCGTCAATCTCAATATTTCATCTCAACCTCCAAAGAAGGGCTTGCCGGTCTCATAGTTTAAATTCTAATCGTGTTAGGCCACAGGGGCATGTCATTTAGAAAGCCAGCCTCTGACTCTCCGTCCCTCGGCTTTCCTCCCTGGCCCAAACAAATTATTAGAAGATTCCATTATTTCTCCATTATGCATATGTGTTTGCGTGTGGCTGGCTGTTACAGGCTGGGGAGAAAGAGCCTGGGTAAATAGGCTTGGGTTAGCCCATCATGGTCCAATACGTCTAGCACAGGACACAGCTGGGGTCCTCAGGGGTCCTTAAATTGGTCATCATTAGAGCCATAATGCTGCTTTTTTGCTTCTATTAATGTCTCAGTCCAGATAATCAGAGAGCAAAATGAATCCTACTTTCCTTTTTTGTCTTTTGCTGTCTTTAGTCTCATTCACAGGTGGCAAGAAGTATGTGAGGACCTCAGATAATTAAGGAACTGACCTCAAACCTCTGCCCTCTGTAAAACTCATTGACAAAGCTTTATTAAATGTGCTAGTTTTGACTGAAGCCCTGCATCCAACAGGGGGATTATATTTTGCATTTTTTGATTTAGCAAAGCAGAACGTCATGTTTGTGCTAAAAATGCATTGAAAAGACTTTGGCTCTTGTTGAGATGTTTTACTACCATTTGCAAGAACAAGATCAAACTTTCATCAAGCCAACAAATAAAGCCAACATGGACATTCCTAAAAGGCCACTTTACAGGCCCCGGGAATCTTGTATTTGCTAAAAAAACAGAAGTTTAGTATTGAGATTGCTGTAGTAATGTATAAGTATTCAAAAGGGAACAGGATATTGTCTGTAAGAGCATTAGAAGTTTTGCACAGGACTTTCCAATTTGCACAATGGTTTTAACATTACAAATGAGAGTCGTGGCTTATTCATGCAGGGTTTAAATAACTGACAGTTCTCTGAGGTCCTCAACTACGACATGACAAATGAGATGATACCAGTTCCATGTAATCATAAGCTTTGTAAAGTTTTGCATGAATGTTTGACTAATTTACCTACTGTCAAAATCTAACTATGATCCCCACTGACAAATAATCCTAAAGACTATAGGGAAACACCAAACAAACACACACAGAATTAAAGCCCCCCTCTATGGACATCATCAGGTTTTTCCATTTATAACAAGTGAGAGCAGAGGGAGTTTTCCAGATCATGAAAGATACAAAGCGAAATGTATTGCATTAGACGATAATTCATATTTCTGCCTTTGACAGTGTGTCAGGGTTATTTTTGGCAATGTCAGCTGGCTGTTTTTAATGGCCTGCATATTTTTAATGTCATGGTTTTATATTTTACAGCCTCAAACGGATTTCCTGCAGTTGCAGGGCCATAATCACGGCCAGTTCACAACTCACCAGGGATTATTGATGCACTTTCACATCAGCATAACATATTGCATTAGCCAATGCACCTTACAGTATCAGGGGTAAATATACTCTTAGGGTGGGTGGTTGCGAACGCAATCAAACCACTAAAACGGTTGGTGCTAGCACTTTATCCACTGTCAAGGATAAAAGTGAATGAGTTTGGGCACTAAAAGTTCAGGCCAGTAAAAGTGAAATTACACTAATCAAGATACATTGACAATAGCCCAAAAATAGGTAATGCACGTAGGGTAAAATCAAATAAGATAAGATAAGGTAATTTGTCCCACTGTGGGGAAATTGCGGCTCGCAACAGCAAAGCAAGATAGGTAAGTATACATAGATGGATAAATATACAAAAGATAGCAGTATTAATACAATAAATTACACATTAATTAATAAATTATTATTAATACATTCTATGATTTTCCAAACTGTTCTCCATGCAATTAAATATTTTTTGCAGTTTTCATGACTGATGCACCCCGCAACGTTTTGACATTTAACCTAAAGTGATCCATCTTTGTAGCAAGGGCAATGCAGTGATTAATAGTTTGTGAAGGCACACAAAACGCTTTTCTTTAAAAAATAATTCTGACAGAGATTGACATATCGGCGTTGATACTGACCTTATTAAGTGGATGGGGGATCAGCAAGACGTGATTAATCCACATTAAACAGTGTCCTCTAAAAACTCATTATGAAATTCAATGTTTCAGCTATCAGTTATTTCTTTCTGTCAAGGCTAGTTGTACAATATATGGTATCCCATACTGCTGCTTTAGTAAGAAAGCCCATGTAAAATGATTTCAGACCATTGGCCTTAACAGCACCCATATCACATGACAGAGACAAGAGTGAGACACATAAAGCCAGAAAATGCAGCTTGAGACAGATTTGGTTTCAGCAACTACAAAACCACCATTCAGCTCCCTCACCTTGCACGCTGCTCTGTCCACACTTGTTACAATGTGAAGACCCCTGTCAGTAAATCAAGTCAGAGGGGATCATTTAGTCCTAATGGCTTTACTACAACTGGACCCCCTGTCTATCCAACAACAGGCCCCTCAGCACTGCAGCCCAATGTGGCAAAATGTCACCTCTGAAAATTAGCCATCAAGCGGGGGGCAATTTTCCCCCTAGCTAAATTGCTAAATAAGTAGCAAGGCTGTAATAGGTAGCAATCTGGGGCTAATCTGATGAGATCATTTGGAAAACGTTGGACTGGGGGTTGAGAGGACAGGGGTGGGACCTCTGTATGTGTGTCTGTGGGTCTGCATGCATGAGTGACTTGTGTAAAAAGTTGTCTGTGGGAACACAAATCAGTACATGTGTAGCTGCAAGTTTGTGTATTTACAGGTGTTCAAGTACTGTTATACACCCGCCTTGGTATGATTATATGATATATGTACTGTATGTGTGTGAACATCCTCACCTGGTTTGCGTATGCACAAGAGTATTATCGTAACTTAGCAGTAATACATAGTAATATTAATAGTATAGCAGTGTGTGTTACTGTGTGTGTGGAGGGAGGGGACATGATGGCATGGGTGAAGGGTGAATATTACTGTCGGCAGGCACCAGATGCCAGCTGGCAGGGGCACAAAGGGAATAGAGGGGAGTGGGTTGAACAATTACAGTTATTCATAGCTGAGCCAACAGAGAAGGTCTTTTCCATTAAGAAGCACACAGGGCCAGATTCATGCAGATATGTGTGGATTTAAAGCCATACAAACAGGACAAAATCGCTGTCAATCTTCGAATCGAGCTAACACATAAACACACACACACACACACACACTCTCTATCCCAAGCTCTCACACACGTTAACATGTTTGTGCACCTACTCAAGCAATCACACTAACAACAAAATTTTGTCAGTCTTGTATAAACAATACCATCACATTGTTTGCACCTAACTAACAAAATTACACAACCCATCTCATCATAACTGACACCTTGCTATGATTTATTAATAGATGTTGAACTCTAAACTAAAGAAAAAAACAAGTTTGTGATTTAATTTTTTAAACTTAGACAATGGATTATCCTTTGTTTCAATAGTTGAGTTGCTTGCTGCTGTACAACCTAATTTTCTCATAACCCACTTTTGCAGAGAACTACACTAATTGTTATTAAGTTCAATCAGAATGGGGTCAGTACTGGAAGCCACTCGGCCCAGTGTTTAGTAATTAACATTTCACAGTGAATATCTCATTACGGGAGACAAAGGTTGCTAATAGGAAGCTCGGCTAGTGAGAGCATGTAGCTGGAGCGACAAAGCCCCTCTGTTTTTGTCTGGATGCAATCATTCATGGAATTCACCACCAGCTCAGATATTTCTTGTATTCCACAGAAGAGAACACACAGCACACTGCTAATATTTTAATCCTTTATTAAAAGAATTTCATTTGTGGATAAAGAGCATTGTACCAGACATTATAAGGGAATCTGCTCCTGTGCTAGCCTGGTGTCATTTGCTAGGAGTTCCATTGGTGTCAATGTCAGTCGGTTGGTTGAACCACTTTGGTCCAGATTGAAATAGCTCAATTGGATGGATTGTCATTAAATGTCAACCTTTAATCCAGCAACAAACGTGGGATGGATTCCAATGCAATTTAGTGCAAACATGCATTCATCTAGCTTCATTGTCAGAATTTCAAAATGTTAACATGTTAATTGGATATTATATTGGTTATTTTAATTTACAACACGCCTGTGTCTGTCTAAAAACTTTTGTATGTAGATTTTTGTTGTTTCTGTGCATGTTGAGATAGGATTTGTTGAAAGAGTGCCCACAGTGGACTTGGCTGTGGTTATCTAAATAACAAAGCGGTTTGCAAACAGCCAAAGGCCAGAACATGCTTCTCAAAATGCAAGGAGATCGTTTAAAGATATTTGTGTGGCTAGTTTTCTTGCAGTTCTTGAACAGATTTTGAGTATACTTGTGGAGGAGAAAAAAAACCCAGACAGATATAAAGACACAGTTGATCTAAACAGACAGCAGGCAGGAACCAAACAAGACCTCATATGCTTCTAATATGGTGAATACAGTGTACTCCCATTTTACCCCCTACCCAGTACAGGAAAATTACTGTCAGCATCAATTTTCTTTAGCCTTATCTCTCTTTCACCTTCATATGGAGAGAGAGAGAGAGAAAGAGAGAGAGAGAGAGAGAGAGAGAGAGAGAGAGAGAGAGAGAGAGAGAGAGAGAGAGAGAGAGAGAGAGAGAGAGAGAGAGATAGAGATTGTGCATTTGGATGACTGCCTCTATTGGAAAAGCGAATTCTTTGATCTGCCTTTTTTGACCTATGCTAGACCTCAGAGGCCTCATCTCCCTCGATAAAAAGACAAAGAGGGTAAATGTGTTGATAGTGGCAGACGAAGCTGGAATTCTGGGCAAATGTGTCAAATTAGTTCTCACGTCTGGGCCTCATTCCTCTCCACCTTGCTGTGATCTCTTGCTGCCTTCTCTCCACTGCTCTTTACACCCCAGTCAGTCTATCCCTCACTCCTCCCACACACACCACACCATTCCTCCTGTGACCCTGTCCCTTGTTTCTCTCTCCTTCCTATACATCCATGTAGATATACAATGATGAGGTTAAATGGTGAAAATCTGGAAAAAGATACAAGCTTGTTCCATAGATCCCCAGGAAAACCACAAGAGCCGTGTTTGGACTGCAATCAAAACTAGACTAAATCTTTGCATTTATTGTCTGTTAGTTTGTTAATTTTCATGATGCTAGTCATGTTCAGTTTTCCATATTTAAGTGTCTCTAAGAAGGCTGAATGGCACAATGTCACTTATGGTTTGTGTTGAAATGTTGAAACACTAAAATGGTTATAAAAATGACAAATGACCCAACCTTATTTACTAATAAATATACTTGTCTACTACTGATCGGCTTTACCAAATATGTTTTTTGGTATTCCAATGGGTAAGGTCTGGTGGGGGGTTGAGCAAACAAAGTACACAAGGTGTTGTTTCCTTCATTCCAAATCTTGTTGGGTTTGGGCCGCTGAAATACTCGGTTAAAAGTACCATGTAGGTTTTTTTTTTCCACCAGTAGCGCTATGGAGCAATGTTTAATGAGTGGGTCCTCGTTTTGTTTGTTACACACAGACAAGCACACGGGTGATTGCAAGTCACATTCGGTCTCACACTATTCAACGGATCTACAGATGGCAGTAATCAGCGAGGAAGCACAGCCATGCGCCAACAAAAGCAGGGAAGAAGAAGACAAGCAACCAAACAACACAAGTGTTTGACGAGAAAGCAAATGCAGTTGGACCTCAAGGATACACACACACACACACACACACACACGATGCATTTTGGTAAGTAATACAGAATGTAAACAGTAACTATGTTTCTAACCTATATTTAAGATGATTGAAGAACTGTGGTTGTAGTTCAATCTAAAAAAACAAGACATTCCGTCTCAAAATCAGCACAGATTTAACAAAGACCACAATCTTTCCCAACCTTAGCTAAGTGGTTTTAGTCACCACAACATAACCATAAGAATGTCATGCTTTAGTTGCCATGAGTGAATACTCGGGGAAAACAAATGAAATATGTTGCAAGTATATGTATTGGTTATTTATTCAGTTTGAACATTTCGTGTTGGCAATGAATAGTTTGCAGATAGGGTCAATACAAACATTTCCAACTTGTGTTAATAATTCAATATGTAAAAAATTAGCAAGTGAGAATAGGAACATTACTTTTAGGAGGCACTTGGCTACCTGTTTAGTAACTGTGACTCATTAACATGAAACGTAAGCATCATGTTTAGAAAAGACTGTAACCAGTGCAGAATTTAAAAGGGGAACGAGCTGAAATAAAATGAAACCAGATGCTTTCAGTGGTGTGGGTTGCCTAAAGTGTGTATCTGTACATGTGTGTGTGTTACATGAGGTAAAAAACAAAACAAAAAAAGATAGTTTAGACTGTGAATGAGGGTAAACACAAGTGGGAACACACAGAAGTGTGTTGGTGTGTATGACCCAAGGACATCATCTTGACATCCCTTCCAAGAAGCTGAGTTTGCCTAAAATGCATTCTTCTCCACTCCCGTTATAAAGCATGGGCTTACAGCCTTTATATGATACTGTATAAAACCTCTCAGTAATGCGCTATGTGCTTCCAGCAAAACCCCTGAGCAAGGTTATAGTGCTAACATGTACTGTATGCTTTATTTATGCATGAGCCACCCTTCTCCTTTCCGGGGAATTCTGATTCTTTTCCCGCGATAAAAGTTGCATGGCCTTACCCACTCCGAAGGGATTAAATGATTTAACACCAAGGCTTATGGTATGGTAAGTAAGCAACTAACATTAATTCAGCCTTTTTCTGATAGGGTATCAAGTGTGGGTTCATTGCTACATATACCCTCCTGTTCCCTTTCAATTTTAAGAGGCTGTGCGGGGGCAGAGAGGGAGGGAGCCCTGCCGTGTCACGCCACATTATCAAGTTGTTGTGTCAGCTTGTGTAGCAATGAGGGACATTTTCTTGGACTACCGATACTAGTGTTTCCTTTTCCATTAGATAAGGCAACAATTATTATAATGTACTGTATATGCTCAGTTAAAAATGGATATTAAGAAAATTTTGATCCTAAACTGTAAGATGAGAACATGTAAAACTCTTTGATTGCTTTCAAACTTGCATGTTTATTTCTGCATGTGTAAAATTGTGTACAGCATTTTCATGCATTGCATGCACGTTTTTTATTTCAAAATTCATTTATTTACCACACTCAAACTTTGCTAATGTGTTTATGAGCCAAACCATCCTCCCCTGCCCCTGATCGGGGCTGAGGCAAAGAAGGCCACATGTACTACTTAAGCCCCCTCCCTCACCCTATCAGAGAGCCTCAAAAATTCAAATCAACATTAAAATAGTTTTATGTGTAAGTAAGATTCAGTGAACTCCATTATTTTCCCCACTATTTGCTTGAATAATTCAGGGAAGATAGCTGAATTATGGATAAAGTGTACAGTTTGAAGAAGGGATTCATGTGCAGCCTGGAGCTATAGCCTGGCTTTAATGATGTCTGGGCATGGTGGACGGGCGGAGAGAGAAGTAGTTAGCTTCACAGTCATTTTCTCAAGGATTAAAAACATGCTCTTAAAGCAGCCGGGTGGACCGGTGAACTGAAGTGGACCACAAGGAGAGAAAATGTACAATCCTGCAAAAATCTGAGAATTTCCTGACTCATACTCTCATCAGGAGTACAGTATGAGATGATTAATTCTGAAAAGTGCTTCTCGAATTGAGGGGAAGTCATGTCATGATTGTTTGCTTTTTTTTTAGCAAAACATAAGAGAAATAGTCGTACCACTAAATATGATTTTGGACAACATATGACCATTAAATTGTGAAAGTTTAAATAGTATTTTTTGTGTTTTATATGTTTATAATTATTAGGATGTAATCTTTTTCTGTCAAATCAACTACGTGCAACATTACTGAGCTTCTCACAGGGACACCTTAAAAACATCACAAATCCCTCATATTTTAGAAATGAATAAAAACAAATATGCATGAAAAAAAGAAAAACATAAAAGATAAAAGTTCAAAGCAGGAGCTTGTGTCAAGGCAAAACTCCGTTATTGTTGCCTTTTGTATGAGCTACATTTGTACATACTGTACTGTATGAACATTAGGGTTTAGCTACACATCCAGTTAGAGACACAGGTTCTAGTTTTCTTCAACTCACCACTACCTTATTTAAATGTCTGGAATCTTAAACTGGCACAGCAAGGATTTATACTATTAGCCGGTAGCAATTACATCCAAAAACACACACTTACACTCACACACATAAACAGCCAGCAGGGAGTCTTCCTGTTCCTACTCACTCCAACAGGGAAGCCAAGCACAGACTACTCTCCTAATTACCCACCTTCCTCTAATTATCCAATCATAAAGCCATTAGCAGTCTCACACCATATTAACATGGTCCCGCCTACATGCCAATTTGTGCAGTGCCAAGATGCAACTGGAAGAGAATTTTCCGCATGCAGCCTTACCAAGCGCAGTATCATGTAGGGAGGGTGCTTTTCTTTGCTCTTAACAAACAAATAATAGATTTCCAAACAAGATTCAATAGCAGCTGCAGTTTTTTTTTTACATTTCACAATAAAAGCTCAGCAGTTAATTCACATGCCTTTAACGTGTAACTCCACCCTCAAGTTCTGCTACCACTCTGTCTCATAGGGTATTAAAAAAAAGAATTACAGAGAAGTAACCGACTGTAGGACGCGTCGTCTTGGAGCTAAGTAGACCGAGTGCTGCTTTAGACCGCTCAGTGAAGCCTCTACAGTGACGTAGAGCTGCTAGTCAGAGCTACCCAGCCATGAGAAGCTTCTGTCAGAGGGCCCTATTTTAATGATCTAAGCACAAGACGTACAACGCCTGGCGCAGGTGGGTTTGGGCATGTACAAATCCACTTTTGCTAGTTTAATGGTGGTAAAAGGGTCTGTTTACCTTGTGCATTGTTTAAAAGGGTGGGTTGGCGTGAAATGCTTAAAATGCAATACACAAATCGGTAACACTTTACAGTAAGGTAAACAAAAAAAGGGTTGTTACTGTTTTTGAAAGAGTAACAGTACCCTTTTTTTAAAAGGGGAGTCACCCTTTTTCAGAAGGTTAGTTACCGTTTTCAAAAAGGTAGTTACCGCTTTGTTAGAAGGGTAGTTACTCTTTTTCAAAACGGTAGTTAGCCGTTTTCAAAAGGGTAGTTACTACTACCTTCTGAAAAAGGGTAACTACCCTTCTGAAAAAGGGCAACAAATGGTTAGTTACCCTTCTGAAAAACAGTATTAGCCTTCTGAAAAAAGAGTAACTACCCTTCTGAAGAAGAGTAACTACCCTTCTGAAAAAGAGTAACTAATCATTTGTTACCCTTTCAAAAACAGTAACTACTCTTTTTTATTATAAAGTGTTACCAACCAGATTGTCATCTCCGATTCCCTTTAAAAGCCAGGCGTGTTTGTACCTTGGCGCATTTCTATTATGATGGCGGATTTTCTAAACATGAAGGAGAGATTTTCAGGAGAAGAAACTGATCATACATGGCACGAGCACCAAAACTCCACAACGTGAAGCTGGCATTTAAATAACAATGTTATTGACTTTAGACCAGGTTTTCGTTGGTCAATGGCGCGATCACTTTCTGCTGCCTCAAGACAGCAATACGCCAAGAATGCATCTGAACTCATCTCCCTGTAAGACCAGCATGGCCATGGGTGCACAGGTGGGCGCAGGTGCATTTGCTATTTAAACGACATGGGCACTGGATGGGAAATTGACAACTGAGTTGGTCTTAAACTAGCAAAGACACTTGCATCGTGCTTTGCGCTGCGCCGGGTGCAAGATAGGGCCCAGACCATCTGTTTCTATGCTGGAAAGAAAATCTTGTTTTGTTAGTAGCAGCTCATGTAGCCTTGAGCCGGTAGCCTCAAGTCAGGCTAAGAAGCGAGATACAGAGGTCAGGTAAGCCCAAAGAAGGATATGCTATATATACACTAAACACTATATTTTCATACATATGTTGTCTCCATTGACAAAATATGATGCCAAAAAAAACGAAGGAGAATGTGAATGCTGGTCAATCTATTATTGATATGTGTTCAGTCCCAACGGCATGTTGTGTAACAGAGTATCCAGATTGTTCCCTCCTTTATTCATACCCATCAGAGGGATGGCAAGTTATTGGAGGGAATGGGGCGGACGAAGAAGACACAGAGCACAGATGTTAGCGCAGCTGCAGCGCAGAGGAGAGGCTTGGGTTAACGGCTAGCGCTGGACGTGCACAGACTGTGTGAGAGGGATTCTGCGGCGCTAACTGTAGAGCTAGCTCATCCACTTGACTGATTTGGAAGGGAGGTCAAATCTGCCAGAGTGAAGGAAACCACAAGAGAAATAAATACGGTAAAAGTAAAAGAATAGGCGGTCAAGAAAGTAAGTACAGACTCAACGGCATGAAGATTGTCATTCAAAACAAGTTGCTTTAGAGATCCGGCGATTTAGAGCTCCAGTAACCTTTATTTATATTCCCTCATCCTCTCGCCCTCAGCCTAAATCCTAAAGTGGGGCTGCAACAAACACATTGTTTTCTAAGACACATCTCTGGTGACTGCTAGATACCTCTTGAATTGGAACTGACAAATCAAAACTTTAAAAAAGTAGCATCTTGTCAACAAACTCATCTAGATATCTTTCCTTTATCTGCCTTTGTTATACTTGCATCAGTGAGTGTTGTGAGAAGTCAGAGCAGCACATTACAAGATTAATGGGAAACTCTCCTATTATCATTTAGAGCTGCAAACATGCAAAGTTGCCCATTACAGCTATAAAAACTGAATTCTCTCTATTATCACATACTCTTGAAACATTGTAATGCCTGGAGTCCAATGGTTTCTATGCAGATTCAACTTTTTATTTTCTAGATATAACATAAACTCTATTCTCCCAGAAATTCCACTTGGTTTTCTGTCTGTCTGGATCAGTTCAGTTGACGGTCGCGGGCAATAGATCCTGCAGTGCAACGCTTTAATAAACTCCAGCAGAAGCTTTGGCAGAAAGTCGTGCCAAGGCCGGGAATGAAACTGAGCCTGTCAACATTGGCAAAGACACAAACAACCCACAGAAAAACTGTATCACCACACAAAATGTCAAATGACAAATCCATTCATTCTGCTGCAACACTGGCTCCACAATCACATTGTTTTGTTTAATGACTCGCCCAGTCTGTTTCTCTGTTTGTCTGTGAAAACATCCTCATTATCTGACCACACAAGCAAGGTGACGGCAAATAATGGTGCTTTGTCAAAACTGATCCATGCCCAAGGTATGGACTGACAATGAAGGATCTCAGTGTTTCGTCTTTATAAAGCCACGCAGCTGTCCGTCCCCCACCCCCCCACCCCGTCCACAATCAAACCTCTGCCATTCAGTGCCACAAACCAATAAACGGTGCCTTTGTTTTAGCTCGACACCATTGTTTTGTCTTCATAAAGATTTCTCTTCTTTGGCACAGATGCTTTTTTGTTTCATTTCCAAACAAGCTGCATCGTTTTTCTCTTTTTGTTGGAACAATGATATTCCCTCTTTCTTGTCTCTCTTTCCTCGTGCAGTCACCCTGAGCCACATGTATCCCCTCAAAATGGGAAGCAACCTGAGTTTACGGTACAAACCAGTTCTGAAACTAAAACTACTAAAATGATTTTTTTTTTATATTGATCACAACTATTAAATAATCTCATTAAATCTTATTAATCTTATCATCTTATTAAAAAAAAACATTATGCCCAGTGGCATTATAAGTGTCTTATTCTGTAAGATGCTGTGAATCAATTCAAAGATTGAGCCTTTTCAAACAGATGTTGGCAGTGTCATTGTGGACACTGTGCACACCCTGCTAATAAATGGCTAATCATATCTGAAAATGTAATAATGGTTCATCTTTTGATATAAAAGCCAAGGTTAGGCTCTGAGAGGAGATGCAGAAGATACCAGACACTTCAAAAGGGCCTCAAAACCATGTTTTGGTCCGGCACAAATACACACAGAAAGAGAGCAGAAGAAAGACAGAGACACACCCATGGAAAAAGCCACATATGACAGACGCAAAGACAATCTAAAGATAGATGAAAAGTAAAACGCTTCCATATGTTACGTAACCAGTAAAATACTTGCCGTGTTGAAATGTTTCTCAAAAGCTGAAGCAGCAAACCCCTAAACGGCTGTGCAGCACCCCCTGTTGATGCAATATTTCCCCACAGCGGCTTTATTTATGTTTTGTTTTATCTTCAGTTAATTTAATCAAAGACATGTTGAAGAGTCAGTGTCAAACTTACTGGTTGAGTTAAGTTAAATAATCCATAATATCATTGTGTTCCCAAAATAAAGTAAAACATACTTCATACATGAGTTTTGTAAACTAGATCACATTCAGCAAATACATAGGATGCCACGAAGAAAAAAGGATGTAAACTAGATTTTATCTAACAGGTCGGTCCACTAAAAATTCACAGCAAACCAAACTGTGATTTGGGGCTTTAATGACCTCAGCTGAGCAGCCGCCACTCCTCCTCCTCCTCCTCCTCCTCCTCCTCTTCTCTTTCTCCTCTTTTTGGAGCAGTGTTGTCCCCCATCATCTTCAGGTCATAATGTAACATGACACCAGCGGTTGCAACAAGGCTGGCTGGCCAACCCGAGCGTTTAAGACCAATGAATATCATTTGCTCCTGGTAGGTTCCCTGGCGCTTTCAGACTCTACCACCGCCAGACTGAATCAGCGTTCGCGCCTGTCATGTCTCTGACGTGATGGAACACACGGACACACACACAGACGCACAACAGGCCAAAAACACTCCCATACACACAGAAACATCTAATGTCCAGGCGCGCACACACAGAGCCATACCACAGCCTGCAACATGCACACTTTAAAAAGAGGCTCAGCTCAGGAGACAGGCACACACACATCAACACACAGTAGCACGCACACACACAGGATATTGTCAGCCTCTGGAGACCACTTTGTTGTTTCTGAGGCTTCTGTCATCCTCAATACACTTCACGCTGCTCTTACAAATCCAGAGATTTCTCACTTCTTATGCCCTTTTTTAAAAACCCAATAGCTTTCAATTGTTATCACCATGCAAATCACATTAGGACGCTTTACAGGTGAAAGCAACATTGGTGAGATCCCCTCCCTCATTAGGGGGATTAAAGACAGGGCTGGCCTTCTCCTGGGTTAGAAACAGCCACAATAACCCCCTCGCCTCTCACCTCAGCTCTGGTTTCCTGGCTTAGATCGCGGTTTAAATTCCCTCCTGTCTCTGAAAATGTCCTCCCTGGGGATCCCCGTGGCTTTGATCAGCCGCCCCCAATGGAGGCACCCCTCCACCTCCACACACCCCCCTAACCCCACCCACCCCACCACTGGGGGAAATAAGAGGGTCAGGGGTAACGCTGCTAGAGATAAGAGAGAGGAGGCAAAGAATGAAAGGGGAGGGAGGTCTTGTAAAGATCAACTAGGGTTGGGTAAAGGGGTGGATAAGTAGGAGGGTGGGCTTATGAACCTCACTAATACCCCCTACACACACACACACACACACACACACACACACTCTTAAGTAGCCTAATTACCTGCCTGATCTGGTGCAATGACAGCACCTGCAATGAGGGGTCAAAGCACACGATTGGGATGTGCTAACAACCTTGTTAAGAAATACTTCATGTTAATTACAGAAAATCATGTTGCATATTTAGTTTCATGCGAAAAGGGCAGCAAGTGATCTTAAAAGATCACTTGTAATGCATAGACCAGGCAATATCTTTTCATCTTGAAATGTATCGCTACGCTGGACGCCGACTTCACAAGTCGGGCTGTGGGTATCAATCTAACATGAATGAATGTGTATCTTGCATGCAGTTGTGCACAGCAATAATCAGTATTTGACATGCAAGAAGTACTGTAAGGTTCATTTGCATTGGCAAAGAAAAAATGTGGGTACATGAAGACAGACCTGATTTTGACTAATTCACAGGAAAAAAATGAGTTCTAATAATTCATAGTTTGAGGGGCTCAAGTCTTATTTCCCTTGAAAGTAAGCGTGATTTAGTCCAGGTCTGTTTGTATTTCCTCCTTCAAGAAGCAAGTTTGAGTTCCCTACCTGCACAGTGTACTGAACTCTGTAATTTCATTCAAGCTAACCCCTTTCCATTCATGAGCAGCAAAGCAGCGTTCTTGTATAGTAAATGTACTGTATATAAGCCGGAAATCTATACCCAGATATGCAGGATATCAACGCAGATTACAGATAGAGGAGCATCCAAACTGCTATCTCATCAAATTAACATGTATTAAGATTAAACGATGCTCCGGTAAAAATGGGAGTGTTTGAGCAAAAATGAAAAGCAAAACTGCCCAAGGCCCAAACCGTGACCAAATACAAAGTTTTCGGAGGAACTGATGAAGTAGATTGGGGAACATTGGGCGAAAAAGGGAGACAAGGGACCAGTGTCATTTGGTTAAAAAAAAGAGTTGTAGCCAAAAAACAAACCTTTTCCCTATTTGAAAAGGGCAGGTGAGCCAATTTGGGCTGACTTATGTTGTACATACAAGTCTGTAATTTGCACATAAAGCTCTGAAATGTGCAGAGAGTTCAAGCACTTTCTGCTCCTCAGCCTAACCTTATCATACATGTATTCCCTATTACAAAACAGTCACATGAATAATGATGCATTAAAGTAATCTATACTAACTATTGAGGTTATGCTGATGACAAAGATTATCTTCACACTGTGTAGAAACACTACATCTGAAGAAAACTTCTTGAACATATCTTAAAGGAATAGTTTGAGCAAGTAAGCATTTATATTTTGGGGTTTTCAGTCTTTGGTGCTAAATTAACCAGCTGCTTGCTGCAACTTTATATTTAACTGATGGATACAACTAGCTAACTTTCAGCCAAAAAAGATGATTAATCTAAGCAGCTGGAGACAGGTGGTATCATTTTTAAATATGCTGCTGGGGTGGTACATGTGGTTCTTCAAACATCATATAGGTTTTGCTTAAGTTCTAATCTCTCTCCATACACAAATGTGTTTTTCATGTAGTTGGGGGGAGTGTAATTTTATGAAAATAAATAATAAAGTGATAGAATGAGGGTCAAAAGAAGGAGGTTAAACTGGGTTAAACTGTCATCACACTCCATACAAACAGTAAACTCCTAAATTTCAGAGTGAAATCATTAGCAAGGCATCACAACTTTGAAACGTATTTTATTTTTTCATACTGAGAGGACTTGACTGTAAATGGGCACCTGCACTTAGTGTAGCTACGTATTAACGGTCTGCATTTGATGCTAAGTGCTCGTTAAGGTCCTTGAGGTCAATTCATTTTCTAATGCAAACCATCTGCATTCAAACACAGAAATTACACCCACATATCATAACATCGAGATAGATGAGTCAACTTAACATATCTCATCCCTCTAGCTTTGACGACGATGCCTCACTAAACAGCTCTAAACAAACTCTCTCAAAGCCCTGATGAATAAATGAAGGGATAAAAGCTACATCAATACAATTCTAACGCATTAACTTGCCAAATAAATAAATAAGTGTGCGGGTGGGGGAGTGGGGGGCGTTGCACATTCTTTTGTACATTGAATCTATCTTATCGGAGCGTGTAAAAATAGCTTGACAGAGGCTAATTGTGCTTGTTGCTGAATAATGGATCACAGCGGAGAGGGCCTTCCTGGAACTGGGGCGGGCACAAATGTTCCCTGCTGAACCTTTGGGTTCCTCTCCCTGCTTTTGCCTTCAGGTAAAAAATATGCCACCCCTCCCTTGACAACCAACCCATAACCCCTTTTCTTCCTCCTCACTCCTGTTCATCTTCATCCATCTTTCTCTTTACTCTGACTAGTAACTGGGTGTCCAAGAGTTTTTAAATGGGAAATGAGAACAAAAAACTTTCTTTACGGGCAGCAGTTATGATAATGATGATACATTTTTGAGTCTCTTCAGTTTGCTTTAATGTGCTTTATTAAACTTGGATAAATATTTAAGCTTAGAATCATACTTTTCACCCAAAATACCTGAATTGAATTGGACAATAGTTTTCGTGAGGATTAGAGATCAAAAAGGGGGAGGCTAAAAATTCCTAAAATGTGTGTGAAATTTGATATCGCAGGGGCAATCAGTAATGAGCAGATTACTTCTGTTCTCAAATTTCACCGACGCAACAACTGTCCCCCGCAGGCCTCTGTAGGTTATTCTGTAGAGTTTAATCCTTTCTTGTCAGAGAAAAATGGACTGATCTAAAAAAATATATTTAGTGTAAAACAGAATCAAACACCAATTCAGCAATAAAATATGGCATGTAATTAATTTAAAGAAAGGCACAAAAGAGTGATAAAGTGCCAACATCGAATGCATATTAGTCCCAAATACCTTTAAACGCAAAGGCTATTTGCTTTATATACACCATCAAAGCTACTCTTTCCTAATATGGGTGGCATTCAGGGCATATAGCAGGAAGTCAGAATCTTATGTTTAAGACAACGGAACAACAATTAAATTCAAAAATTGTAGTTTCACTAAACCTTAACAAAAGAAAGAAAAAGTAATCCTCTTACTCTGCACAACCCACATGTGAGAATAAGGCGTTGTTGGTAAATACCCGTATCAAGTTTGTTGCTTCACATCTAATATGGCATCAAAGTTGTCGTCCATGTGACTGGGAAAGTTGAAAGCGTGAGGTTGCATCTTTGCATAAACGTCTTAGCCGCTATCGTCTCATCAGAGGAATGTGTGCAGCTGATGGAAGACTGCTTACACTTATTCCCCTCAACAACTAAAGGCTTTTCCCCCATCTGTCTTTTGAAATATGTGTGTGCAGCTAATGAAACACCCTCTTTGGGAAGTTTAAATAGTCTTTGCTGTTGATGTCAAAGAAAGAAAATGTAGTTGATTTTAACTTAAGAACTTAAGACTGACAAGAGCAAGTTTCATGTCCTTAGAGGTTTTGGAAAGCTATTCAAATCTAAACATGTTGCAGTGAAGAGTTATCAATCTTAAAGGACTCTTGTGTAGAGCTAGCATTTTGCAGATAATGTTCCGTTCACTCAAAACAATAGTGTTCATAGTGTTTTTGCTGGAACTTCTGATAAACTGTAGATAACAGCTGTAGTAATCGCTTTGACAGACATAAAATCGATGCAACGGATAACTTCAACTTTCATTACTCAGATTTTACACTCTTTGCAGCGTAAATCAAGATAAACATCTCTGATAAGACATTTCTGTTGAGTAGTGTACACTGTATATCAGTGTCCTTTAATTTAAAAAAATATATTAATAAGGTTTGGAAGAAATATCCACCACAAGTGTCCACCACTTTATGTACACAGAGACATTTTTACGTGCAGGTTGGCATCATAGATCACAACCCAACTTCTCATCCGGCTGTTCTGAAACATGAGTTGAGTTTTTAAGTAGAAAGTGATCATCTTAAATCTGCCTTTTTACCCATCCATCTATTTTCATGCATTTATTTATTTAAATATTTATTAAATGTGTTTAAATTATGCCCACTGGAGAAAAAGTCAGCTTGGTCTGAAATCACTCTAGGATTTACTCTAAATTAAACATTTAATACGTGTTATATTCTATATTTTTGTACTAATTACATTTTATTTTAGAACCCTTTTCATGATGGATAACAACTGTATATAGTTATAAGGATTGAACCTTGTCAGCCCATGACAGCTCTTAGTGTGCACATCAGTTAAATAAAATATCTGTAAGAAAAAAAAGATAAATAATAAAAGAAATATATCAGAAAAATCTGCAACAGACAAACATTCAGCCTCAGGACTCAGTTGTATTTTCCACTTTGTCCAGCTCTTATGCTACTCTGTTCATTATACGAGCTGCTCGACTTCAGCCAGGGCTGGTCAGTTGTCCATTCATTTGTCCATAAGGCCTGATGGGAGAGGAGACCACTCTTATCAATATTTCATATAATCATATGATGTTGTGTTTGGTCAATCTGCCTTTTATGGTCTCATGCTATCTTAAGCTGAAGCCGTCAGTACTTAGGGCCACAAAGGAAATCAATGGGCAGGATAACATCAGTGGCCTGCTGGTTACTGTAAGTTCAGCATGACTATGTTAACATTTCCTGTAATGTTGACATCACAATGTTGTTATGACCCACTGAGGGAGAATTTTACATTTAGCAATAGGTTTCTAATGGTACCTATGAGACTGTAGAGCCTCTTAATGTTTGACAAAAGAAAAGTTCTGCCTGTATTATATTTATGCTTACATCAAGTAATTAGAAGCATTATTTTTCAGTTTTGTCTTTTATATAATTGTAAAAAATAAAAATATAAAACACATTTTGTGGGTAACTTATGTATGCATGTAGTGTAGGTTATTTTACAAAATCTTAAAAGAAAACAAACAAACATCTGCCTTACTTTTCCCACATAACTTACATCAACTGTTTACGTTGCTATTAATGCATCCTAATTCTACCTGACATTTCTGAACTGTTTTAATATTCCAATATTATGATCAACGGCTCGTAATGCAGGCTGAATGAATAATTTCAGCACATTTGGTGGAGGCCTGATTATTTAAAACAAGTTCTGTTCTGCACTTGCAGTGAGCCGGCGGATCCAAAAACACCATTAGCCAGGTGGTATCCCATGAATTAAAAATAATCAAACACGGTTTTCCAGTCAGGCTGCTCCACCGCCCCACGAACCCACCCACCTCCTCCCCCCCTAACTTATCTCTACCCCCCACCCATCCTACACAGCACACACAGTGTTTCATGACAGAAGGCTGCTTTTCCTCCAACCTGAAGAAGAAATCTGCCGGAATGTAAAAGAAAGAGCAAGAGAAAAAAAATCTGCCAACTGATCTGGACACAGATACATGACCCACATACCCTCTCACTTGCCCCACCCATCCCCTGCCACAGTACAACTGTCATCTGAGGATGTTTTCACAATGTTTTCCCATCCAATTTTTTGGGATTGTACTTCAGGGACGTGTGAATTAAATGGCAAATGGGGAGAAAATGTGGCAGAAACACCTCAGAGGAGCTGAGTTAGCGAGCTGTCACGAAGCCTGAGATGGCGCACGTACCCACCATAGCCAGAGCCGTTCCATAAAAGGTGGAATTAACATTGGGGTTAGCCTCCACTCAATTCACATCAACTGGTTTCCTCTACCAAGGACTCAAATACGTATTCTTATAAAACATCTCCATTTAATAAGCAGAAAACAAAGAAAGCAAGAAATAACAGAAGTAGCATAGTAATTGCAAGGAAGATAAAAAAAAGGCAGAAAAGGAAGAAGAAAGATACAGTAAGAATAGGACAAGAAAAGAAAGAAGCTGAGAGAAAGATAGGACATAACAGCAAAAAGTAAAACAAAGACAAAAAAGTACAACGGTTGAAGAATTAAAAGGATGAAAACAAGTCATTGCAGATATACAGATGGGGGCGGGAAGAGGAAGTGTAAGGAAAGTGTGAGCATGAATAAAGGAAGGAAAAGTGACAGCAGAAAAAAAAAAGATGTAGCTACAAAGGGATGGAAAACAAAGCAAGGCAAGAAAAGGGAGGATGAAGAAGGAAAGAGTCTGCAGAAAAAATTAAGGAATGTCAAGTACAGAGTGACAAAAAAAAAGACTCAAAATCAGGGCACCAGACAAAACGCTGCTCAGAAGCTGCAGTAGTAAACTAAAAGGAAAAAGAAATAAAGAGATGGAACACTGATGCGCAACCATATTACAGGAGCCTCCTAACAACACCATGCACACTCTTCACTGCCTTCTGTATATTTAATAGCCACTCCATCATTCTGCCTCCTTTCCTCTCTCTCTATATCTCCATCCTCCGTCATTCCCCCGCTCATCCACGGCTTGCCCAAGCAGATGGGGATTGTAAGGCTCGATGGCGCATTCCAGCATCACAATCTGTCTCGGCGTGCTGCGCTCCAATCCAGAGGAAAAGGCCGGAGTATTTCTCACATTGCGCGGCACATATGTGGCGCTTTAGCTTGTGCCCGTGTTAGGGAAATAAAAATCAGCGTAACGGCTTGGAGTCGCAGCATGTCAACAGAGGCAGACAGAGGGAGATACGGGAATAATTGTTTGGGAATTAATCAGTTGGGAATGCTTTTCCCTTATGCCGTCCAGCGTGGGTGAGAGGAACTGCAATTCAGGCCAAATGGAGAATTAAATTTACACCATTACAAACATGTTTATCTTTATCCCTATGCCCTGCGCTGAGGGGGTAAAGTCTGTGTGATGCCAGTTCAAAGCATTGTCACATTTAACCGTGTCACAAACTTATCCCCCTCTGTTTTTTTTTTGTTTTTTTTTCATTGTCCATCAATGGCATGAATAAACAAGTAAATTGACTGGCCAAATAAGTAAGGGTATGTGAAGTCTTGTCTAGTTTTTTTAATGAAAAAATAAATGAATAACAGAGTGCTAAAGGTCACCATAAGTCAACTGCACCCATACGGCTGTTAAATATTTTTTTTTAAATCTTTTGTCAATGTTTTTACTTTCTGTTCTTGTTAAAAGCGCTTCATAAATAAATTTGTCTTGACTTGCCCTGTGGGTAGCATCAACAAATCATTTCCATATTCACCTAATTGTGTCAGTCACTCATCCTCAACCAAACAGCCTTTTCCAGGTCAGAGAGATGCTTCTTTTGCAATTTTCTAAGTTCAACACAAACCAGAAGAAAGAGGGAGAGAGAAAGTAGGGGGAAAACAGCCTGTGAGGTGGCACTCTTCCTACTGACAATAGCAAAAAAAGTTGATGGTGTGAGGAGAAAAAAATTAATGACATTAGACAATACATTTTTCAGTCACCCTACATACCCAAGGTGAAATAGGCGAGCTGCAGTGTAACATGTAAAATGTGTTTGGATCTGGCCTGCAAACACTGCTGAGGAGCCTATGAAAGATGCATGGGGCCACTGGAGAGGTATAAAGAATTTAGAGATATAAAGGATATATGACAAATAAATCAGGATGCAAATCTCACCGGGTGCCACTGGGAGTTCTCCAATGAAAACGGCCTAAATAATTGAAAAGGAAGAGGAAACATTTCATCAATGAGAAGAGCAGTGGAAAATGCTCCTCGCTCCATTTTTTATTTTTTTTTTACCTTTTATCGGGAGCTCCTCTAGTCTTTTAAACATGACAAGGCAGGAGGGAACTCCACTGAAAGAGGCAATGTGTAAATACGTAAAACAGTCTTTGAAGTCTTAAACAACTGCACGTGACGTAGCTTTTAAAATCATTAGGGAGTTATCAAAAAAAGGAAGAATTGAAAAAAGTAACAGCAGCGTGACCCAAAGAAAACAAAAAGTAAACCAGGATCCAGTTGCACATTTTCCCAGACGCCACAGTGAAATGCCACTGCCACTCAGACTGCAAAAGACATCTTCATTTCACTCAGTATCATTCTTCCTCAACTCCACAAGTGCTTCAACAGATGGGCTTTTTACTCCATTTTCCTAAACAAAATAATGCTCTTTTATTTTGTTTTCTCTCATTTTTATGCAGTTTTGTTTCACATATATAGATGAAATGATGACTGTATCACTTTCTTTTCAGGACATCTCCCTTCTCCCTCTTTGTTTATTGCTTTCAACTCTAGCTCTCAATGTCTGGTACTTTCCTGGCACGACTGTGACATTATTATCAAAGCAATAAACCAAATATGAAAGCTCCAAACAAACAAGTTACATATTTAAACTGTTTGTTCTCACCAGAAAAAAAGAGGCAGACATGGTGAATGAGGAGGAAAGAAAACTTTACATAATGACTCCGCCTTGCCAGTTTAGCCAGACGCTCCATATTGAGGGGGGAAAAAAACTTCTAACGGAAACTCATCACCATGGTGAACCTGGGTTGCCAAGCACGACTTTCTTGGCAACGGCGTCACCAGGGATACTGGCTCCCCGTAGATGGGGTTCATTGATTAGAGTTGGAGCTCACCCCAGAGTCCTTGGAATCATTAAACACTGTAGGTTTTTTTTTGGAGAGGGAGAATGAGAGCCCAGGGAATTGTGGGAAGGACTCAGAGGTCATATTCATTAAGAGGTTGGAGGCCCTGTTCTGGGTCCAAACTGTATTTCACTCCCTTTCATTCACCTTTATGACATCATTGGTGAGAAATTTTTTTGATAACCTTCATTGCAAAGCTGCTGGTTGAAGATGAAGCCTGTTCTTATGCTGCTGACGTTGTTTACTCTACTGCTGAAAGAAAACAGACACTCCGGAGTTTTGGTTATTTGTTTGTGGCCACTGAAGTTGATTTAACAATTTATTTTTGAATTACAGCACACATCCTGCAACCTTTAAAGCTTGGTTCCAATGTTTTTTTTCTGTTAAGTTTTTCTCTTCATTAAGTATTCATGACAACAAAACAATGAATGTAATAATAATAAACACCATTAATTATCTTTTAACACGCAAAAACTCAGCTAATCAACCTAGTCAGGACTTTACGTTTGATCACATTTGTGTTGCTTGTCAATTGACGTATAAGTTCTGACATCATGTTATTATATCACTGGTGCCAAAATAATAACTGTTATCCTTAACTACTGAATTAAAAAATATGATTTGGTGTCAATCCCTCAGAATTAAAGAACAATCTGAGAAAATCCGAACTGACATTTTTCACAAACAAATATTAACGTGGGAAGAAATCGACTACAGAGGAAATAGAGGGAAATATTTTTACACCTTCAGCCTTGTTTAGACCAAATTGCAATGCAGCCTCCAGACATTTTGTACTTAAGAGTAATTAGTTTAGGAATTTCTTTAAGGCAACATAACAGACAACAGAAAACATGTCCACGATTCTGTTAGACTCAACACGTGAAAACCAACTCCAAAACATACTTTTTATCCCTTATCAGTTCAACTGAAACGTGGCTTATACAACAACTCAATTATTAAGACAAAAACATGTAGTACATGATTATGATTATGCATGATGTCCTCTTAATCTTACTAGTCAATATGTATGTTTTAAAGCACCCATATTATGCAAATTTCAGGTTTATAATTGTATTTTGAGGTTGTACCAGAATAGGTTTACATGGTTTTATTTTCAAAAACACCGTATTTTTGTTTTACTTCACATTGCTGCAGATCTTTTTTTCACCCTGCATTTGGGTTTCTGTTTTAGCTACAGAGTGAGACATCTCACTTCTTTACTATCTTTGTTGGGAGTCTCATATGCGCAGTAGCTAGGTAAGATCACATCAGCTAGCTACAGTGTTTCCAACTTTTGTCAGTACAAGGCAGGATTAGCTGGGAGACTTCTTCTAAACGAGGACACACTTGAGGAATACCTGCAGTACAGAAACATGGAAGTAATTATTTTGTAGATTATGTGGAACTAGTGTTTGTTCTAGCATTTTTTTGCCATTGAGAACGAGCTAGCATGCTACCGCTAGCATGCTATGGTTAGCCACCTCGTCTCAGCCAGTTACGTAGAAAGCCTTAGACATTTTAAACAGCTCACCCGGAGACTGAAGGCAGAGGACATGTAGAAACCGTATCTCACTCAAAACAGCATGGATCTGAGAAGAGTGTGGAAGCACCAGAGACACAAAATAACACCCAAAATCCCAGAAAAATGCTCTTTTTTATAATATGAGCACTTTAAGATTATTTTAAAAAGGTATTTAATTACCACCAACACCAAGCTTAAATCAAATATAGCAACGCATATACTCTTTAGCTTTATGCTAAATACCTTTCAAAGTTAGTAAAAGGTCAATGATAAATCAAGTACAACAGAAACACGCTCTCCAGTGAGAGGAAAGCTGTTTTGAAAATACAAAAAAGCCTCACTTGAGATTTAAAACGTTTCTTTGGTTTTGCTCAGCCTGAGAAGTCCCAACAGAAGTTTGCTGGACACAGAGTCCTGAATGATCTGTCATTCTGTGTTATACACAGGTATGCTTATGACTTGACATGGCCCTGCTGTGACAAATGCGTGAGCTCAGTGTCACATCTCATACTATAGAGTGACTGACATACCAAAAGGCATATACACACCACAGCCTGTCTACACATTTTAGCGGACAGATCTAATGTGTCTTTGGATGTGGAGCAGTTTCTTATTGTGTCTTGATGTGTGTTAGGAATCTGCACCCCGTGATATTAGAAAGAAAAGCCACAGATTTTACAAGATATAACTTGATGTGTTGTATTACTCAACTTAAACATATTACTCTGCCTGTAAAAACAGCTGTAAAATTTCTTCTGCGGCTCCAGAGGAGCTTTGTCAAGTCTAAACAAAACAACCCATGTGATGTCACTAGGGTTATCTTGGGCAAAGAGAGAAATGAGTTCTTAACAAAATGCATTACAAACGTGAGAGTGTGGAGGAAGAAAGACATGGACGTTTAACAGGCAGAAATATGCTATGAGCGGCATTATGGGAAATAAAGGATCTAGTGTTTTTGGAGCGGGACACATACTATGGACTACAATTCAACAATACAAAAGGATCGCTGGGCCTCTGTTTGCTCTATTTTGACCATTCTTTTTTATTTATTTCTAGTAAGTCCCACATCTTTATGAAAGTGCAATACTAGCTCACTGGAGTAGGTTTTTAAAGATAGAAGTTGGAGATAACATGGGTTAGTTTGCATGTTTTTTCTGAGTTTTGAGAATGAAAAAAGATTGAGAAGAGCACCGAATGTTTTGTTTAAGATGAGATGAAAACTCACAACAGCAATTAACTTATGACCTGCCATGCAAAAAACAAAATGTACACTTTCATTATAAAGTTGCATAATTTTAGCATGATGCTTGCCCGGCCAATAACAGGAATATGCGAGCATGTTATTTGTATGTTTTTCGTCTGCACCAAAAAAACAAAATCAAAACTAATTTAGCAAAGATAAACAAGAAGAAAAAACACTTATGAACTGTGTTACCTTAGAAAGTTTCATTTGCATGTCTTTGTGTGTGTGTGTGTGTGTGTGTGTGTGTGTACTCATTTGACTCTGCCTGTGTGAAAGAGGGGCATGGGTGGCAGGGCTACCTTGAATAGGAGATGAGAGGAACTTCCTCTTCTTGGAGCAGGCACAAAGCAGCAGGCAGCCGAGTGTGGGAGGGGCAGGAGAGCGGGTAGACGGGGTGAGGGCCAGTGCCAGGGGCGAGGGTCTTTGTGTGTTTTGTTAGCGGTGGCGGCACCCCTCAGGTCCGGTGGACACACGCCTGGTTCATTCGGCGACAGCTTTGTCTGCACTTGGAAGAAAGCCATGAGCCAGGCGCGCAGGTTGTCGTGACAACTCTGCAGCTCGACAAACAGACACATTGACAAATGAAAATTGGTAAAGACACTCATCATGGTCCATGTGTTTCAAAAAGGCATAATTATGTCTCACAAAAATACTTAATGTTTGCTCTATTTGGGGATGGATTACGTGCTACCATATTTCAGGGGGAAGAGGCGTTGACACAAGAAAAATAAAAGTTTTGAACTAGAATATTATGAAGGTTGACAAATGTGGGTTTTCCTAATTTAAGAGTACCTCCAGAAATAAAGCAGAAAGCACCATGTGTGTATTGATGTAGGTGATTGTATGTTCGTATAGTAGATTTTTGTGCATTTGTGTACCTCCGTCTGTTTAACTGCTTGTCTTTGAACCCCGTTCACCTGGAGCAGCCGCACAAAGGAATGTGTTTGGCCGCACTCCTCTCCAACCCTAAACTATGCCAGGATCTCGGAGAAACAGAGCATCCGTTGACAGCAGGCGCTCCTCCAAAGACATGCTTCTCATGCCCTGTGGAGGCCCCCTGTACAGAAGACTCACCCCCCATCAAACCCCTCCAAACCCTCACTCGCCCATGCAATCGAAGACAGCTTCATTATCTGCCGACTAATTTTGTGCCTGCCCCCAAGACGACTCCCAGGTAATAGTGAGGCAGGTTTCCCCTCCTCCTCTTAACCTCTCCAGAACAGGCGCTCTAAGACATGGAGGCCACAAGGCTGTGTCTCCCCCCCAACAAAGGGCTCTCTCAGGGGCTTGGGTCTGTGCTGCATCCCCCCACCTGCAAGGGGAGGAGAGGGAGGAATCTAAGAGGAGTGTGTGTTGGGGGGGGGGGGGGAGTAGAATCTTGAATCTCCGCAGCAGGAGAGGAGCCAGCACTGGGACAGGCGGTGATACAACATTTGAATGCCCCGACCGGGGACACACCGTCGAGCCTCTCCAATTAAATTATCCAGTCCACAATGGTGAGGCCTCGAGAATTGACACCTCCATTGAGAGTGTGTCAGCAGCTTTGTGGGGACCTACAATTTCCATCTCTGCCGAAATAGATTTGCTCTCAAGGGGAGCAACAATAGCAGGGCAATCCTTCTAATGCTCGTTTTTGGGAGGAAAATAGGGATGAGAGCTGGGGATTTGGAGGGTTTACTTACAGAGACTGAGAGAATTCTAGTTTGGAAGTGGTAATATATCTGAATGGTCTTTGACAAAATGCAATGTGGTGATGAATGTGTTGTTTTTCAGGTGTAAGCCAAAACCGCCCACAACTGTGTAATGTTTCACTAAGTCTAAATAAATGCACTTTTTTGCATGTGCAAAGGCTAAGTGGAGCAATTTAGCAAGTTTTGCAAGGGCAGTGTAGGTGACAGCCAGATTTTGTACTAGTGAACTAGTGAAGTGTCAAACTGTATCTCACCAATTGCCAATGTTTCTAGCCATCGAAACAAACACAAAAATGATAGACAATTTTTTCAGAGGTTACTGTTCGCTCGTCATGAGAACATCCTTTAAACCTAATAAGATGCAAGTCAGTCAGCAAACATCCACGTTTTTGGCACATTCACTATAAGTTCAAGTAAGGGGATACAGGAAAGGTTGTGAAAAAGACATGCTGTATTTACACTGAACCAGTGATGGATTACTCGGGCCAGACTCAAGTTGCTATTCTCTGGACTCGACTTGGAATCACGCACTGATGACCTGGACCCAGACTCGGATTTGAGGATTTATGAAAACAGACACAAAAATTCATAAAATAAGACTAGGAATTGGAATGAAGTTTCGGACAACTTTTATGTGTAATGTCATAGAATGTTCATATAATATATTGACATACATTAGTCTGGAACTGTTGCATGCAGGGGCAGGGCTTGTGTCCTCCACCTGTAGTTAATCGTGAGTGCTTGTCCTTTACTACATGTTCACATTTGAAAGATGCAGAGTGATGTGGCCTGGCTCGTAAAGCCATCAGAGTTTACATACACTGCAGGAAAGAGCTAAATGTTCCATTTGTGAACGCACAATTGATGAGAAGACTGGGACAACTTTAAATGTCAACCGACATCTGTCATGGCTGCTCCCAAAACACTGATAATGGTAACTCCACTTAGACTTGAACACTAGGGACTAGGGACTTGACTGGGACTAGAATCCAACACTGCATTGGACACACCTCAGCCCACTGAGTCACCAGGACACTGACATTCTGTGTAATAAAAGGCAGTTGACATGAGATGTCTACAACATAAAGAACCTGTCTGACACATAAACCGCTCAGTGGGCACACAACCACACACATCCCAGGCCTCCAACAGTGCAAACTCACTGACTGCCAATTCCCTCAGGCAGAGTTACAGAAAAAAACCAACCTGACACCTCTGAAGTGAGCGTCACCAACTGACACATCTGCATACTGTAGTTGTCATCCTTCAGTGCAGGTGCAAGTGGGTGTCTGGCTTTGAACGACAGACTGCTCGTAATAATTGTTCCCCTCAGTACATATTACAGTCACAGTTATTTTATAACCAAACTTCTTAAAAATGTTTGCTTATGTTAGATGTTTAATAAATATCACTTTCAGTCTAAAAAAATCCATTATCAGTCAGGTTATGATATTCAATGGCCAAAAACTGTTGTTTACATATGAACTCTACGGCTGTCTCCTCTCTTCTTTTTTATCAACCTTCAGAGAAACCTCTGCTAGTCTTTTACTTCTGTGCACATAAAGACACAGTTGTTCGGCTTGACTCAGTCAATCCAAAGTGAATATGATGGACAAAGCTACATGGATAAAACGCCTGTCTTCCTTCTCAGCGCTAAGTGGATGCTGCTGAAAAGGCGGGCCTTTATGTCTGACCCCAAGAGGTCAGACTGATACGAGATTTTGTGTGTGTGTGTGTGTGTGTGTGTGTGTCTCCATCACTGCACCCCACCTAGCTATTTTCCACACAATATCCAATTCAGGTATTAAAATGTTCAGTTAGAACTATCATGAATAATTTGATGTATGCACTGTGATATTTAGGTGAGTTAATCATAGAAGAACAAGGAAGGTCTCAGATCCCAAGGTAAGATTTTTACAGACCGGAGTCCTCCTCAGACACGGACCTACTTAGATTTTTGTTTTTCCATCATTGCATGAATAGACGTTTGTTAACTACTTGCGGAGTGAAAACCATTTCCTGAATTAAAGGAAAATTTTACTTGTGTTAGTTATATGTTAATCAAATGGCAATCTGAATAGACAAACTCATCTGTCAGAATTATATTTGATTGTATTATTCTTGCTACAGGTCACATTTTATAAATAGATCCATGTACAGTTATAAAGTACAATAAACGCTTCCTGATGTACTCTGTTAAGAGAAACCTCTTAAAGCCCAAAGGATTTTCTTTGTCCAATCAGAGTCACCAGAGGGTCCAAGTCAAGAGATGAAAGAGCCAGAGGAAAGAAATGAAGAAAATAATTCTCCCCTTTTGTCTCAGTTTCTGGGTCAAGTCCTAATTGATTTCCTGATTAGTCGTCCATCAACCTAAATCACAACCTGCTGTCACACCTGCGATGGGAGTGTGACTTCATAGTTGAGGAATTCATTAATGTTGAGCGGCTTATTTATCAGTTTAACAAGTCTAGTTCAGATATGCTTAGGTATAAAATCTAATGAAATGTGCAGCACAAAGTACGATTGCGAAATGAAAATTATGGAAATTACATTTCCTCTTAAAGTTAATTTTGACTGTTGTTTTCCCGTGAGGAATTTGACATGCATGATTATTCATCTCTTGACAACGGCTCAATTAACACAATAATTTTGTTTTTCATTTGTTATCATCAGGGGAAATATGCCATAACACAGGAACTTACATAGTGTAATACAAGTAGTACAGAAAATATACATAGGTTGCTAGTGACAGTCGTGCATTTAATTTGTGGAATGAGGCTCGATTCTCATGTGATACATAGGCTTTAGCACTGCAATTATCTCCTCAAGAGCACAATGTAGGCATAATTTCCCCAGACTGCATAATTATCTTTGAGTAGGATGACAAACTCATCACAGAAGTTTTGGAAACAAGCTGTTTCACTCACTTCAACCAAGTAGGCTTTCTAAATCAAGAAGAATCTATTTTTAACCCTTTTCTAACCAGGTAGATCAGTGTCTTATTTACAAATGCAGCCAAGTTTGCCAAGAATACAGTGGCGTGTACAGCACTTTGGGTCAGCTGGTGGTTAAATACTTGCTTAATTTGCATGTAGCAGCAAGGGCCATAAATGGTCAAGCGGTAGTGTTGGTCTCTTAAGCTTGTTACCAACGGTGCTCTTTTTTTTGCATCTGATGATAAAACAATCTCTTGTCAAGCTTGTCCCTGTCGGATACATGATGCACCAGGTTGTCATATTCTGACACTTTGCTGGCCCCGCCTCATATATAACTTTTAAGGAAAACATCCATATTTTCTTAAAACATACCAAAGTCAAAGCACACAGGTATTACATTACACTTTTTCACTTTTCAGCCTTAAGAATTCTGATGAATCAGATGAAAACTATTTTTTAGGAGTAACAATAACTATGAGACAGTTTAATGTCAAGTCTCTTTAAATATAGATAATTTGTTTCCTTGTATAATATTTATATGTGAAGTTTCTTGTGAGTGATCCCACGTTAGGAAGAAAACTGCATGCTATTATGTCAGTGACAAAGATGTCTGGCTTTGTGTTTTTCTACGTCTGCAGCTTACAAGGTCGTGTGAGGACCATCTATACAGATCTCACCATGTCGAAATATTGTCTTATGTTTGGTCTCAGCATAGGTCAACGCTTTCCCTTCAATTTGGCCATCATTAAGGGAGTATTTTGGTGTGCTCATGGTAACCTGATACCATTGACTGATGCTGATCGCTCCCCACAGGGCCCCACTCTATCTCCCTCAGCAGGCCAAGGCAAACCCAGCTGCAATTATAATACTTAAAATAATTCCACAAAAGTGGAGCCATCATTGAATAATTCAGCCTTCTAGTCTTGTCAGGACTTTGCTAGTCTTATGACATCATTCAAGCTGAATATCCTTTAGCAGATGTGTGATTCAAAAGCTAGTCAAACAGGAATCCCAATTCCCAACATTTGAATGTTTTTCAACAGAGTTTCAAACTGCTGTTCCCTAAAATTATGTGTGAGCTCCAAAAAGTGGCTCACAACTGATTGAAATCGTTGCCTACAAGCCTGATCAGGCTTTGCAACAAAGACCCAGAGTGGTCTGATTTGCACGACTATGTAAACAAATTGTGTTTAATTTTACATGAGTATTTGCTTGGCGCCCGACACCCTAAGAGCACGGCCATATCATTAATAAGCCAGACTTGCTCATCAGACTGTAAATGGCTCGCTTCATGTATAA
Source organism: Etheostoma cragini (assembly GCF_013103735.1). NCBI lineage: Eukaryota > Metazoa > Chordata > Actinopteri > Perciformes > Percidae > Etheostoma > Etheostoma cragini. The sequence continues at coordinate 4,102,559 of NC_048423.1, read as the reverse complement.
AATATCAGAGGAATAGAGTGGCCCTGCATTTCTAAAGAGGCCTGAATGGACCGCTACATTCTAAGCTGGAATTTATGGGGCATGTCAACACCTGGACTTGGCGCTGTTTACTGCGGCACTCCAGCGCCTAATGGATGATGAAGGGCCAGTATGGACAAGTTCTTTTGTTGATCCCTGGACAGTTCTAAGTTTAAAACTGTCTTTTGGGAGCCTGTCTGCTTCTCTGTACACAGGGCTGTTCACAAAGTTTATCAACCAGATCCTCTGCAGCCAAAATTAGCTTGCAAGTAATTGTGTGCAGGAGCTAGCATTACACTTACTTTATAGCTAATAATGTTCTTAATGACAGTACACAGGACAATAGTCTTGAATATTTCCCTCATCATTTTCTTGATAATTTTTCAAACCCACAGAAGTGTAACGTTTGTTTCATAAATGCTATTGAGCACTGCTATCCATTAATAGTGTTTGATAGGATACTGTCCAGTCATTTTCTACAAGAAAATGTTCTAATAGCAGGCAATGTTCTACCACACAGTCTCCCAGAAATTATGTGTATAAATAACTAATTTACAACAGAAAATAAATGTTAGGAGAGACACGACGCCATCCTGATAATGGTTTTATGAACATTATTAGAGAATGGTCACTGACAACATATTTTACTTGTTTTTCGACAATATACACTCTCAAAGTACACTACCCATTTACTAGCAACTACAGCGTTATTAATCTTTTTCATGGTTTCTGCATTTTTAGGCACTCATCAAACCGAAATTAAAGTCAGGAAAAGTGTGTGGTTTTGATTTCATACTGAAAAAGTTAATGTGACCTGAAGCAAGACACGATGTTTTAACATTTAACAGAAACCACAATTTTTCCCGTAGTATAGGTAAGGAGAAGTGTGGGGAAGTGTCCATTTATTGAAAGGTTTGCAGTTTTGAGAATCGCTAGTTAAACCATGGACAAGGACCCAAAATGGATGGTGAGCATTAAACAAAATAGTGTTGAATAAAGCATGAGTTTGACAGTTAGGCTGCATCAACTCAGTTGAGCTGAGTAAGTTTCAGAGGGTCTGTCTTTGTAAGGGTTTTGTGTAGCATGTACAGTATGTCCAGACTTCCAGACAGTTGATATTAACTATTAAGCATGACAAGTATCAAGGCCACACGTCACAGAGGATATTGCAGCAAGTTATACAGTACATGTCTGTTTTTTTTATTCCCTAGATCTTTTGTAGAGTGGATCCCACAAGCTTTTTTCCCTCAGCACCCCATGTGCCTGCACTGCGGTGTGTAATTGTAAATAAAAAAGAAGCCACTCATGAATGCTCCCTCTGCATAGATGATGTCCTAATTGAGAGATGCAGTGAAATGGTTATAGGGTGTTTTCATTTCATGGTTCACGGTTCCACACTCACCACGCACGCACGCACACATGCACGCGCACACGCGCGCACACACACACACACACACACACTCCTGTGGTTTGCATCATGAATAAATTGAATATCCTCTTACTAAGCTACTAAATACATCTCCAGTTGCACGCTACAGTAGCTTGGGTGATGCCTGTTCTATACAGATCGTTGCTTTCCACCAAGACATACAGTAAGAATATAAAAATTTAGGGCATGTGATGTTCCCAAAATACACAGGTTTTGTGTTCTCTTTTAAGTAAATCTAGTGCATGTGCAGGGAGGAGTTGGAATCCAAGGTACAATCTATACAATACAATCTAGAATTCAGTTAAGCTCACATATTATGATAATAAAAGTGATTAAAACTTTTCTGCTTGTATTAGACTGATTTTGATTTTTTAAATATAATCTTCCGATGTAGAAACTGCAGTGACTTCAGCACTTCCCCACCTCCAGTTATAGAAACATCAATTTGTGTGCATCTTCTGATGAACTGATTAAGTTTCTAAAAACAAATTGTTAAATTTAAGTCCTGAATGTTTAGCACATGTTTTTGACAACACAGCCTGTATTAAGCTCTGCCATTCAGAGTGAGTCAAAACAAACTGCAAACATAACTCAGAAAATTAGCCAATAAAGCAAGGATTTGAAACTAAACCACAATAAAGCACATAAAATGTCTTCTCTATTGCAGGAACAAAAAAGCCTTGCCCTACAATATTCAGCCTACAATATACACTACTGCAGAGAATTTGCCTATTTTAAAATGTCAAAGTCCTTCATACACAAAGCCAAGCACAAGAAGTGTGTTCAAAGCAGCCTGACATCTCCACGGCTACAAACTAGATGCCGATCAGCCGAGCGAAAAAAGACACAAACATACCATTTTAAATTTCTGAATTTCCATGTAGCCCCTCTAAATCTGGGGGTTAATCCAGTGAATATTTCAACAGACATCCATTAATTTGGTTGTTATAATGCCTTATATATAAGCCTAACCTGACCTCTTCTCCTGTTCTTAACGTACTTTACTGCATTTCCTTGAGTATTCTAACACTACTGGAGGAGTAATGCACTTAAACAGGAAGAATGTGAGTTCACTGGCCATGTAGCACGGTTGTACACCATCTGCCAAGACCTATGAGAGAGTGCTCATTGTTCTCTGCATTAGTGCAATGTTCATTTGGGGTTCTCCAAGGACAACATTATTTATGCATCATGGCCAAAACAGAAAAAGATAACATACTAAAACACCAGCAAATTAACTGCATGGGGCAAAGAAACTTCCCCAACCAAGTTTTATGAGAACTTAGTACTGTGTGTGTGTGTGTGTGTGTGTGTGCATGTGTGTATTACAGTAGTCACTGCGGCACACAGCCAGAGGGCTCAGTGTTTGATCCCTGGCTGTAAAATGGATTATGTGGTGGCAGGAGGGTGAAAGGATAGCAGCGTGTCAGCTTCTGAAAAAAAATGAAGTGAGTGTGGATGCGTGTGCATGCAAGTGCATGTGATCTTAGCAGCGGACAGCCCAGGGGACAGGGCGGCCCCTGAGGAAACGTGTCCTAAAAAGCTCTCTATGGCTCCAGCTAATGCTCACTTTGTCACCCAAACAGGGCGGGAAAGATAATCAATAGCCTTTGATAGCTCCTATTAGGGTTTTAACAAGCTTTTCCTCACGCTGGGCTGCTCTACTGAGGAGAAACGAGGAGAGCCAAACAAGCCTTCATCATCCTGTCCCTGGCAACCTTCCTCTCACTGCACACCACACGCTTTATTACATCTTCTGTTAGCACAAGATTCTCCAACCTTTCATATCAGGGAACCCCAAATAGATCCACACTGAGCAATGGATGCACATTTGATTTGAGTTTGTGAGTTATGTTGTAAAAAGTCTGCATTAATGTCTTTATGTCATACTACAAATTGGGAGAAATCAGAAAGACCAATGCCTGTAATCAAAACAGCCATCCTTAAACATTTTCCACCCATTCAAAGTTATAGTTCTGTATCTTACTCATAACTTGCTAATTTTGTTAGGAACATATTGGACAGCCTTTTCCGTGCACTACATTTTCCAACTTAAGGAATAAGATACATACACACACAGACATACACACACTACCACCTAGTAGTAACTGGTAGGGGAGCACCTATCCTGAACTAAATCTAATTTGGCGCATCTGCGTTTGTCACACCATTAGAATAATTGTTCCCTCCTCAGCTGTTTTCCTGCTGTTTTCTATCAATTTCCGCCCCTTAATACCAAATGATCTGTTCATTTCAAAGCTTGTGTGGGTTTTTACCATTAAATCTCAAGCCACTTCTCTCAAAATTAGCCCTTCACTTAGAACACATAATCCTAATGACCATAATTAACCCAAAAAGGAACTTAAATAATTACGGGCCGCAAGAATTGCTCATTCAGGAGAACAGTAAATTAATCTTCCAGAGAGCCTGATCAAGGTGTATTGTGTTTTATCCCTGGTAACACTTTATCTTCATTTACTAACAAGCTGTATCAAGTGCAGCTGAGCACCACAGTAGCCACAGTCCCAGTGACACAACGCAAACAGGTCAGAATCAAACCCATTTGGTGCTGTGGGGAGACTGAATGAATAATCATGTCATCTATTTTAACAAATAGCATCAGGAGCCCCAAATGTTTTCTTAAAGAACAACACAACAGAAGCAGCAGAACTTTTAATTTCCTGCGGGAGTCCTCCCAAAGGATCAATAAAGAGAAGTCTAAGTCTAAGTCTAACACTAGGCTGAAAAGCATTATTTCACTGTCCTCTCTGGTTGAAAGTTTAAAACTTCTTTTACCTATGTCCTTTACTGCCTGGGTGTGCTCCGAGGTTTACTTTGTACCTCACAGAAGCTAGTTAAGAGGCTAAACCTTTGGATGTCAACAAAAACAAGATATTGAGGGGGCAACCGTTTTGATACATTGCTGTGGCAGTGTTGACCTGTTAATGCCTCACACAGCCAAATTACAACTCACAAGTTCAATTTCCAATACTTCAACTACAGTCTGAAAACAACCTTACAAAAATCGGTTAAGCCAAATCTGATATGTAGCAACCAATCAGAAAACGCATTTACATTACATGACCCACATGTCATCATTAGCCTACATGTTCAACTTCAAATATTTAAAAAAAACTGATTTTGGTAGATAATTCAGGACTGCTGTGACATTCAGTTTCCTAAACAGCTGCCATGCTTTTCTTCAAGTGCAAGTACTTTCTTCCTCCCTTTGGGTGTAGGAAGGGTTAATGTTGACATATAACTCAGTCGCAAATTTTCCATGCAACTGGCAAAAGTGAAGCAAAAACCAGGCTTCACCTGTGCATTACTTCAAAACAACTTTCATCAATGAACAATACACTTTTATTCTGAATGAGTTTTATTCTAAAAATTAATTATATATATATATATATATATATATATATATATTGTTGCCAGAATTGTTATTTTTCCGTTAAAGATAGGCAGCTACTCTACGCAAGAATTTTTGTTTATTTTGACCTTGGTGAAGGCATGACGATGGTTTTGTGTTACTGATGCCACCCCCCCATCCTGCTATTATCCTGGGAGGAAGGCATGATGGGTAAAAGGATGCTGTGTTTGTTACCCAGCCAGGTGGGGCCAATCATGCCTCCCAGCAAGATCCAATAAGAGTCATTAGAGAGGTCTGGTCTGGTTCATTTGAGCGTCACAGTTAACAGCCTTACACAGGGTGGCACGGTACACAAGGAGCACCAACAGAGCAACAGGCCTATTCATTCATTACCCAGAGACGCAACTTCATTCACATTAGATTTAGGTTTCCTCTGGCACAGATTAGCATTACCAAATGTGTAAACATGCTTCACAAATGTTTAAGTGTGTTCACCATGTTTTACCTCAAACTACACCTCTTGCTGCTGAAACTCACAGTGGTTTTGGACATCATGCTGGACAATGATGATGATGCAGTAGACGGATGGCCGAGAGGAACCTGCTGAAAGACTGGAGGGAAAACAGAGGCTGAGCAAATGAAATCTCATCCGTCTATCTACGTTTCTGGTTTCCTCTTTATCTCATCCTGCAAAGGAGGGAGGAAAGGGCGGATTTGTCATTTTTATGGGGTTTACAGTAATGCTCAGAGGGTGAAATTATTCCTGGAGCTCAGAGTTTAATTATTTCCTCTCGTATCAATACAGTCCACCGACGTAATTTCCGTGTTGATCTGATTAAAGAAATATTACATTCTGCCAGGGCATGGGCAAATTGACTTTGGTGGCAAGGTCTTGACAAGAACCAGACACGCAGCTTTATGCATCAGTAACAGTGTAACCATATTATCCATGCACTGCTTCCTTCAGTGAAAAGCAAGATGCAGGCTGTTTCCAATGAAGACAAAAGAGGAGAGAAGGAAGTTCAGGATGGAAGAGACAGTGCAGACGTGCAAGTATACACCTTTTATGAAAATACTAATGCCTTGTCAATAGGACTTCAAATACATTAAAAAAATCACGACTTACATTACGTCCTCATTCCAAATACTTTTTCAAAAAATACATTTTTATATTAGTATATTGGTTATAAACTCAACGTTAGCACAGTCCAAAATGTCGTAAACTTTGTTGTTGTTTTCATTATTTTGATCGTTACAGCTTGATCAACACATCAATTTGCTGATACTCTGGATCAATTTTGGCCATTCCTTTTGCCAACAAACAGTTTGATAGATTATTGACCCTGACCAGAACAACATAAGTCTGATTTGTTGCTGTCATTATTCAACCCATTTGCTCTTTATTGTCATTCCTGGTTTTATATACCTTAAATGTACTTTGGTAATAGTTTTTATGCCTTTCAGAAGAAAACCTTTTACCGGGTAAACTGCTCTGGATAAGAACATTATGTAATTGTTGCTTTATGCAGTGGTTCTTAATCTGGGAGTCAGGGCAAGCAATGAGGAGCCATAAGATGATTTAAGGGATAAAGAATGAAGCCGGACCAAACGAAACATTTGAAAAAAAATTATATTAATATATCAGCATATGTTAATTGTTTTTATATAACCCAATAACATTTGTTTATTAAGATTTTTAAATGTGATGGTTTGATGAGACACTGGGATTAGAGATTGGTCTATTTGTGTAAGGTGTTTGGTTGTGTAATTCAGCCTCTTAACCAGAATGAGAAAAACACCACAAAAAAGCTACAAAAATACAGACACTCTTGATCAACAACTGTTAAAAACAGGGTTTAGGGAGGATTTTACTTTTAAAATTGGCCATCAACTGGGTTACTCCACGCATGAAAAAGAAGCAAAAAGAATACAAAAGAGTCAAACAGAGTGCAGGAATGTGAGTCAGAAAGCGTGTAAAAGGAGAGGGGGAGTGAGAGAAAGAGTTGGGGGAAGGGAGGGAGAGACGGGGCAAAAGAGTGCAGCCATGTGCTGGGGTGTACACCTGTACCAAGAACAGGTGTTTTCCGCCCCACTTGCAGGCCCCCTGATTAGGAACCGCCACGCTTGCCTTACCCCGTCAAAGGCTAGCTTATCCCCCATCAGAGCAGCTCCGGCTCTGGGTAAAATGATGGTTAATTAGCCAGCAGAAAGCCACAGGCTGGAGGTTGATGGAACCACCTCCTTCCTGACCTTGCACCCTCTGTTCTACACACAGATCTGTGTATACTGTACACACAGACACCAGTTACTGTAGCAAGAAGAACCAATTTAAACACTGGAGGACGAATAGACATAGCTAGGAATGAGTAGATTATGTAAGTTATTGTGTTGTTTTCTAAGCTTTAACTTAAATTTTAGGATGCATGAGAGGTTTCACTCGGTTTTGTTATCTTTATTTCCTGTTCTATTGTCAGAGCGCTTCGATCCAGCAACCTTGAATAACAAACTACTGTCATACAGGGTTAGTATAAATGATAAAGACTTCTTTGATTAGCTATTACAAAAAGACAACCATGTCTGATGTTATAAGAGTAAAGGGATTAATGGAGCACACTGTACTTTAAACAGTATAAGATGTCTTTTTTGCGGGCTAATCTGCACATACATAGGGAAGCAATCAAAAGAGAGAGAGAGAGAGAGAGAGAGACTATAATTATGCGCAGCTGCAAAAGCGGGGGGCCAAGAGAGGTTGCATTATCCAGCACTAAACACTTTCACCTGCGCGGCTACGTTACCCAGCGTTAAACACTTTCACCTGGACGGAGCCATGTTTTCAAGTTTTAATCATATTTCCACCAGGGAGCCGAATTACTGTGTGGAAATGACTTTGAAGATTTGGGGGTAAAAAAGATATTTCTCAAAGAGCAACAGACTGAGCTATTTCAATTTGGGCTGGGCAACATGGCCAAAATCATCTTTCCCTATATAGGCTATTTTTATATTTCAATAACAATTTATGTGACAATATAGCATGTTTTCTTATAACCCAATAAATAAATAGTCAGAATTAACCACAAAGTGAGCCTGTTTTTCGTTACAATTGTGAAGTAAATACTTGTTAGATGAGTACATGTCTCATTTTATTAAGAACGTTGGTGCAAAATAAACAGAATGTGCAAGGGTCAGAATTTAAAGGGTCGTCCAAATGACGTAAATATTGCCCAAATTTCAATTCCATGTCAGATTTGAACACATGGAAGAAATATTGCCAGTAAAGGAATGGGAAGTACTCACCTGAAAATGGTCAACATAATTATGGGTATTCGCTCACTGTGAACAATGAATAGCCGCTCCATAGCAAACTGGTCGTTAGGACTCACTGATGAGAGTAGGAAAAATTCGCAAGTATGCATTTAAAGGTATGCTTTACTAGAACCCAATAGTTATTTTACAGTGTTACCAGAGGATGCTGGATGCAATATATACAAAAACTTCTCACCTTTAGACAAGAATTAAATTGCTTTCATCTCTTTCAGTTGTCATTCATCCTCCCAAAGTCCAACCATCTCTCCATAAATCTTCTGCTGCTTGAATCAGGGTAAAAGCTAACAAACTAATTATATGTCATACATAAGTTGAGACAGTGGTGGTACCCAAGTGTTGTTCAGGTCAGTGTCCAACATAACTTCATTACCTTTCTAGGCAGTAGTAGTACTTCAACTCTGTCTCCTTAGATGACGGGAGCAAAACAGCTGTATGATAACACAGGGCTGCCTAATCCTGCCAAGTTCATGAAGGAAGTAAACACATAACACATTCTGTCTGAGTTGAGGTATTTGGGTTGAGAATTCTTGCTTACGGCGACCACAATATCTTTGTTTTTATTGAAGCATGAGTTTAAATACTCCTTCGGGAAGACAGGAACTTCAGAAGTTTGGGACGGCACTACAGGATTTACAGATTGTGGTTACACTGTAACGTCTGCCTAAATTCTCCTCAATTGAGATTGCATTAAATGCTTCTGTGTAAGTAATCAATCTTGAACAATCCCTTATGAAATGAGTTGTGCCGCTCCTGAGTTTTTCCAACAACAGGGATTCTTGGTGCTCTGGTGGAGCTCTGGTAGGGAATCATTGCTCCTTTTTCTGAAAAAAAAGACACGATTTTAATGATTTTTCTGCCACATTTAGTTTTGATGTTGTCTTACTGTTTTTCTCCATTGCTGTTGTTAAGTTGCTTTACTATGGCTACTAACACCAAGCCCAAAGCAAAGAGTAAACCCAAAATAGCCTACACAAAAGCGGAAAAGCTTGTGTCAGAACAACAGGGGGGGCTTTAGGTTTGAACACAAGGCACATACAAACACTGAAATAGAAGGTTTGAAAAGAAAGTTTGCAGTTTTAAAATGAACATATTCAAGCATCCAGTATGGCTCATAAAAAACTAAAAAGTAACATGTTTACACTCAAGATGAACAAAAAAGCAAGTTAAAGGTATACCCGACTGAAAATGAAAATCAGTGTATTATAGAAGGTAGTGGACAAAAGCAAATCAAGACAAATTTGAAAGCAAGGCGTACAGTTTGATGCTATCTAGGGAAGTTAATGTTTAGGAAGGGGGGAGTGGTGAGTTTCAGACTGTACGGGGAAATTTGGGTTTTGGCAAGCATCGCTCTCTGTGGAGCAACTGGTGTTCACACATCAGAGCTCCACTTCCTCCAGGCATACCATGCAATACACAGAAGTGATTAAAAGAAGTATACAGCTCTTCTGTATACACACACATACTTGTATGGATAGGTATGCACAGATTTGCATACACACAACACATTCACTGTACATACGTCTTCCCTCCAGTCATAAGCACTGCTCTGCAACCTAATTAAGAGAACAATTAAGTATGAGGCATACCTTATCTTATGTCCGTCTGTGTGTGTTTGTGTATGTCTGTTTCTGTATGTATTATTTGTAAGCTGTGGACGTCACTCTTAATGTTGTGTTTATTATGTTTCCCTCCTTCCCGTCTTTCCTTTTGTGTTTTTTTTTTTGTCCTGGAACTTGTCGTTTATATCGTTTAATTGTTTGTAATTTTTAAATAATCACAAAAAAATTAAGTATGAAGCAATGTGTATTGAAAATGAGGGCCTCTCTGTGGGTTAGTGTGCGTATGTGCGTGCATTCGTACGTGCGTGCGTTATCAAGCTCACATAGTATCTGCCTAAAGAATTAAGCCTGTTGCCAGAGCGTCAGGCATTTGTCCTCTTACCCTAGAACCAAGGTCGGCATTTTATTACATTAAATTCTGGACTACTCTTTCATATCTTTCATGGCACTCTTTTTAGTCTTTTATTTATATCACCTTGCGGTTCTTTTAAGAGATTTGTAATACTATTCCTTTTAAAAATTGCCTTGTTGAAAGATGCAAAACTTGCCCAGTACGCTTTCCACCAAAACAAGTTCTTTCCCATGGCTAATATGCAGAGGTGCAATTTTTGCCATCGTATTGCTGCTGATACCCCAAAGACAATCCTCAAAACTTCAAGTTATGGGGGTTTTCACACCGTCTTCAACTGATTGTTTGCATGGTCATTTCTAGTTTAGGGAAATTTAAGAACCGTAGGGTCTGGTTGAAACAATTATTCCTATAGTATCTCAATGCAGAAAATTGCTTTTTTTTGGTGATGTTTGAGCATACATGATGTTCATCATGATATTCCATCTTAGCTTATACCATACTGTAGGTCTGTGCTGGCAGCCCAAACAGGCTTTTGACGCCAAAGAGCAGAGAAATATTAAACAAAGAGGAGAGAGCAGACGAAACAAAATACCTGCTGGCCCAATACTGAGGCTCCATATGCCCAGCTCCACTCTGACTGTCCAGCCTGTATGCCCACTCCCTCACAGGCCTGCCCACTCCCCCACAGGCCAAACACACACACACACACACACACACACACACACACCCACACACGCTTCACTAGGGACAAGCCAGCAAGAGTAATCTTGGCCTACTTTTCAGCCTGGAGCGTACTTCAGAACCGTCTACACATGGCCGCTACCGAGAAGGAGAAAGGAAGAGCAGGAAAGGGAGCTGAAGAATGAGATGAGACAGAGGGGAAGTTAGGAAGGTAGATGGAGGGTTGGAGAATTATGGAGAGAGCAGTTAGAAACTCTGAAGACTGATTGAAGGAAAAGGATGACCAAGAAGGGAGGACTGTAGTCTCAACCTCAGTTTGGTGGGCGGGGCAATTAAAGAGGATGAGATAATGACTTAAAGTAGAAGAAATGGTTGGATTTGAGAGGGAAGGAAATGTCAAGCTGTACGACATAAGGGGGGGAAATGAGAAAAAGAGAGATGGAATGAGAGAGACCAACAAAAACAGGGTTGAGTGCGTCAGTGAACCTTAATAGAAACCAGTGCAACAGTAGAGTCCCCTGCCAAACGAGGAGGGGGGAGCTAGCCGTTCTTTTCCAAATAAGCGTATTAGTTAGGGCCACTTCCTCTTGCCGGGAGTTCCTGCAGCATATTCTGAGAAGCCCCAAACCGCACCGGGGAATATTTTTACTCTGCTCCGACTAACATGTAGAAAAATGATACCTGGAATATGTAAATAAATGATTACATCACACAGAACCGTCACATACATGCCTTTCTACTTATTGGCTCAGAGCATGTATTAAGACAGAAAATAATAAGAGAGTCATGTTTATTTATATGCATGCAGGATATGTTTGTAAATAAACTGATATTCAGGCACCGGTGATTCATGTGCGCCGCCTGCCTTTGGGGGCTACACGTGCCGTAGTTGTTGTTTGCTTTGACTCAGGGTGTAATTACTGTGTATTCACAGACTGTACAAAATAAATGTATGAATCATGTTCCCATACATCCGGGGTCTAGTGGTTTCCTGATTCCAAATCAGTTGCCCCAGTAAGTAGCATGAAAAAATATGTTTTATGTATTAAATGAGCATGGATTTGTCTTGAAACATCATCATTAAGCTGGAAGCCCGAAAATCAAGGACATACGACGGAGAGGGCTTACATTAAATGATATCACTGAAATATCACGCATCTATTGTGGAGGAAGAAATCATTCATTAAATTCAAATAAAATTAATCAAATATAGAAACTAATTGGTGACAACAAAGTTATAAAGCTATGCAGCTATTTACATTCCTACCAGACCAAACTGTACAAGACTTGCATTAATTAAAACTATATACCCATTTTTATACAGAAGGGAAAGCATTTGAACAAAACAAGTAGTGGAATCTTTTAGGAGGGGCCGGATTACATTTTTGTCAGCAAGGAGCAAGAAAATGTTCTGAGCAAGCATCAGCGTAGCTTTGCCTTTTTGTTGCTAAATGCCAACATAAAAAAGTAATTGTGACAAGCATTTGTTTTATTTTATTTAACTTGTTCTTCAAAAGACACATCTCTTACCCTGCAACAAATGATCCTACAAACAGTATTTACTGTACACAGGAGACTGACAAAGGTACAGGAATACCATGGTTTGCAATCCAATAGCACGACAAACTAGGGTTTTAGAAATTATTCTAGAGAAAAGACACACATCCTTTTAAGCACATCATGAGCTAAGGTTGCCTTTTCTGTCCAAGGCTAAGGTGTTATTTTATAAAGTCCTGTCACCATATAATAAAGGTAATGATAATTCTGCCAAATGTCTGATCATGTTTAATACCAACATCCAATCCCAAAATGCACAAATTGTCTTTGTCTACAATATCTGTGGATTGAAACTAACTGTGGCTGGGATTGAGGAAAGATTGTGGTTTTGGCAAATAAACGTTGGTAATTAAGGTTTGACTATATGTTTATGATTAGGCAACTAAAAGCACATGGCTACTTTTAGAAAAAGATTCAAGGACAGAATAAAAAAGCTAATGTTTGCTGCAGTTTTGACACGGGACGCAAACTCCCGACGCCCCTCCACCCATCTAACCTCCACACCCTTACTTTACTCTGCAAGAGGACACACTACTTCCTGCATAGGCATGGGATGTTGGCACTGGACATAAATTGTGAAGAGTGGAATCATCCAATATGGGAGTAATTCCTAAAGACACTTGGCTGATATTATACTATACTTCCAGGCATTTCTGTTACTGTGTCCTCCCAATTTATATTTACACTCAGGACTCTTTTGGCATATAGTCAGGCCAGTCCTTTGAAAGTACAGTTAATTATCTGCATCCTTCTTATTCTCGGTTCAGGAGCGATATAATGAGGACTCGTGCTGTATGAATCACAGATACTGCGCTTTTAAATTAGACAGAGGTGCCTGATTACATTTTTGTCAGCAGGGAGCAAAAGCAATGTTCTGAGCAATCCCAAGGCCTTTCTGCCTTGAAGAAAGAGGAAAAATATGGATTGCAAGAAAACGGGGAAGGGTATTTAAAGGGTCGGGTCAAATACACACACTGCCTCCGTACACACAGACACACACCCCCACACACAGTTGTCCCATTGCTCTCATCGCTCTCACTGATGAAAGGTGTGTCTCTGCTCATGGGTCGTTTGTCGCTGGTATCTCTACGGACGGCTCATTGGAGAGTGCAAGGACCCCTTCATCTTTCACCATGACAGGTCTCGGACACAGTGCCCCTGTGACAGACGACCCATAATTCACCGGAGGGGGAGAGTAGCTAATGGCCTTGAGTCCAGGCCTTGGTAATGATCACGTCCAGATTTCCAGTGGCACACACACACCGATGTCGGACCCCACCCACCAAAGGCTGTTGTCACTGTGTGTGGATCAGACACAGGGAGCAAGGGTGACACCTCACCAGTGTTGGGATGGTTACCAATTACAAGTTACCCAATGTAAGATGTAAAAGCAGTCTAACTATTTCAATTACTTTATTGTAACATATCAATTTAGATCTATTTTCTAAATTTCTAATGCTAGCATAGCTTACTTTTTATGAATGCGATTAAACACAAACTAATGGTTATGCACCAACCAAAATATGGTGCTAAAATACATCTTCCACACACATTAGAAGCCTGGTGTGTCACGCAGAAGGTAAGCATATCTTTATTTAAAGGGCAACTATAATATAGCATTTTCCGGATAAAACTTGCATTTTATGTTTATACTAGAAAATTATTTTTCTCATACTGCCCATGACTGCTGCACCCCCTCTGTATGAGAAGGTCTTTAGGCAGTGGCAGTCTCTTTGATCTGTTCTCCCATAAAAGCCCAGTCTGCTACGATGGGCCAGCGCACTTCCTGGAATCTCCTGAGCCTCCACGCCGTATTTCACACACTAGTTGAAGCTGGAGCTACTGCAACGGAGTAGATTCGGAGTAGCAAATGAAATCACCAATAAAGGCTTCTAAACCACATATTATACAACCACACATGTCCCAGCAGTAAAGTGACTGGAATTTGGGGAGAAATGACCAGCATTATCAGAGATTACTGCTATGTCGAGCATGTAGCTACTTAATAGTTAGCAGTATGCTAACATTAGATTCTAGTGGAACAAAGAAGCACTTTCTTTCGCCAAAAATCCCAGATAAAATCTTTTGAACAAAACACTACCCAATCGGACAGATTCAGAAATAATGCACCCGGAATTGGGGAGAAATTAACAACATTGGCAGCCAAGATGACATTGTTTACTGCCGTTAGCCATGTAGCTACTAAATCAATAGCTGCCTAGTTGTCTGTTGCTAGCAGGGTCGCTGTGGCAGAAAGGCATAAAAGTTGAGTTAATTCAGCTATTACACATGCCTTTGTTTATAGTTTTCTGGTAAAGATATCATAATACAGTAGTCTGATCTCTACAAGCACTCATACACAAGTGTCCCCTTTGCACTCATTCATGGATCTATTCAGCATTCAGAAGATCAAAGTAAAAATCAATACACTGAGTTCAGGTGGATCAACAGACAAAGATACATACATTCTTGTACATGTTCTGCTTATGTATCCAGAGTATAAATTCTGTCCCTAAAATAATATTTAAGGAAGTGTTTTGAAGTGACTTTGAGTGTTAAACTAAAATTCGACAAGATGTTCCCCCCCATCGTATCCATCTACATGCTCTCCACGGGTGAAAAGAGCTAACAACTCCCCACAGTTGTCTGCACTATGTAAGTTTGACGTGTCTTGTCTTCGTATGTAACTGTATCCCTTCAAGCGATGAGGGCCTGTCCAGCACTTCTCATCACTCGGTGGTGAAGACGCTACTTATGATAAGTAATAGCGCCATTGATTTTCACTGAGTAGCATGCTCTTGCTCCAATCCTCCACTCTCAACCAAAACATGTAAAAGATATTAAAGTGTTGCCTTTTTTTAAATACAGTAAGGGCACATTTCAGATTCAGCAAGAGAGATCAGGATCTATTAGGGTGTTAGTGATTGCACTTAGTATGAGTGCTGACAATTGAAAGTGAGGGCTCCCTGTGCCAGACAGCATGGGATTTGGTTTCTCAAAATTTAACTACAGAGACGAGTTCAGAGGAAATAATATCATATTGACCTTGTGAAAAACTGAGTAGTTAAGTACTTTTGTCTCTCTGAAGCCCATCGAGACTCACCTCGTGGTTTCAACCCACACATGTTCAAACTCCAGAAATCATCATCCGATAATAATCACAGAATCACATAGGCAAAGGATGTAATTATATTTTTTTTCTTTTTCTACTATTGTAAAACCTTAAGGGGTGTGACACAATAACCTTTCATATGGTGAACGCCTCATTTGGAATTGAAAATGAGATGGAAGGGTAATATAAAAAGATGAATAAAGAGGAGTGGGGAGGGGTTGTGGGGGCCATGAAAACTGAACTCTTGCTTATGAATATGCATATTCATATTTGGACCCTGGTCGTTGTGAAAGACAATGGGGACTCCAAAGTTTGCTGGCCCCTTTGAGTGTATTCAGCCCCGTCCCATACAAAGACACAAATTTTCCGCTGAGGCCTAGTCAGAGATGGCGTGGCGGGAAGCTCAAGCACCCCTGAGTGTCCCTGAATCAGACAGACAGGAAGTGGTCCTGCGAGAACCCCCGTCCCAACGGCGATTCCCATGAATTCCCACAATTCCACTGGCCCGTTGGTTGGTTACGTATTCAGCAATGCGCCACCGTGCTCCCCTTGAACAAAGTCATAAAGAGACAAGAGGGGGGCAAAGAGCGAGTTGGAAGAGAGGCAAACAAAATCATATATTTCATTCACCGTCACAACATGACCCAGATAAAAGTAGATTGCCCTTTTTAGTCAGGACAAAATTGCCTTTGTGTCCAAAGTTAGAAGAGCAAAAGCAAAACAAAAACCCAAACGAAAAGTGGATGTTTCAAAGGTTAATCCGTAACAAGCAAGATCAGAGCGTCCCTTCTTTAAGGAACAGAATAAAATCTCTCTCTTTTCTCTTTGCCTCCTTTCTCTTTTATGTCTGGCCATAAATAGCGGGTTTTATGTACACTCGAATGGCTGAGGCTCACAGAACATGCATGCGAATGAGTGGGAACCACAGGGGACAGATATATCTTTACAAACATGTACGCAGAGAGAGAGAGAGAGAGAGAGAGAGAGAAAGAGTAAGAGAAAAGAAAATGAAAGATCCAAAGAGAGATAAAGAGAGACAAAAGTAAGCAAGGCAGAAAAGGGAAAGATGCATAGATGGAAAAGGGAGTGTTGAAAAAAGGTTATGATAGAGAGACAAAGAAACACAGGGAGAGAGACAGTCTGGTGGAAAAAGAAAGAAAGAAAGCAGTCTGGTGCTTTAATCGCAAAATCAGAGCAAGGCAGGCATGCAGTCATAACGGATCCCATCTGAGAATGCTATTACAGGCCTGGCTCTGGTTGTGGCTAATGCTACTGGGCTTATAGCACCAGCACTGATGCTTTCTACTTCAGCCACAACCTGCCTTTAGCACCTGCTAAAAACTGTGCCTGCATGTTATTGGAGCATTCATCTATTCCCAGGCTGCAATGGTGTGGTACTGCTAATATAACTGTTGTCTTAAAACAGTTAAGACTGTTTTATAGACAATTTTTTAAGAAGAAGTAAAATTGTTGCCTTTTGCTCACCTCAGCTGAACACTTTTCATTTACATTCAGAAAAAAAAACCACTGAAAAAGACATTTCTGAGTATAGACATTTTTAAAATCAGCATTACTATCGCCACTGACAATTTCACGCTAAAATTCCCAATGCGAGTTAGAAGTCTCCCCTGTCCTTCTGTGCTCTACTTTTAATTTCTACTCTTTTTTAATCAGGAAAACAATTCTGGGCATTAACCTGGCTTGTTGCTTTTGTTCAAATCTGCAAATTCCTGAAGCTTTTTCATTGCAACCTAAGTGGCTAAAATGTAACAAAAATACTTTAAAAGGTTAGGAACTGATTTTGTGGGATATTGTGAGCATTACTTGAGCAAAGCAAACCTATGTAAACCAGGTTACTGTTTATACAAGGATATAAAACACCCAACCGCTCTGCATGACGCCTCCAATCTCTAAAAAAAATCCAAAACAAGAGTACCAAGCTCGAAAAATGTATTTATATTAGAAAAAGAGTATCCACATCACATATTTACAGTATAGCTCTGTTGAACATATGCCAACTTACCTGCAGGACTGGGGGATGGAGTGATGGGTACAAGGAGAAGGAAGGTGGTAAGAAGAGAGCGGGGGGAGGGGGACGCTAGAGGGGAGCAGGAGTCTGGAGTTAAATATTAATCCGTGGTGATTCATCTGCTGTGGAAGCCTCCAGGCTCCTTCTGCATACTGCCAGCTGTTGGCCCATGTCTCTTGGCCCTGGACCTGGATGTGAAAGGCTGGGCCGCTGCCCAGAGTGCCCAGGCATGAGCTTCCTTGGCTGGGGGAAAGACAGCGCAGGCCAGGGCAGGTGGTGGACCTGGACAGGATGACAGTGTGTTAAAGTGTGTTTGTGCGCCTGTGTGTGTGTGTGTGTGTGTGTGTGTGTGTGTGTGTGTTATGAGTTGTTACAAATACTTTATAACCACAACTTTAGGGTCTCACAGTTTTGCGCTAGAGTCACCATACTAGGTCACACCCACTGAGGGTAATGAGGCTTGACATTCAGGATACGATGTACGGAGATGCTGTAGGAGTATGTGGAGGCAGGGAAGCTAGAGGGACAGGAGGCCAAATTGAGTGAAGTTGCATGTTGAGCTTTTGTGCTTTTAAGAATCCACAACCTTTCAATCAACAGCTGTTTACAGTATGTTCCACAGTGTAGAGCTTGATACCATAGATCAAATATAATACAGCAAATGTGCATTTGAAACCTGTCTTTCGTATTCATGTTCATTTACTTCATCATGGACATCCACTTCTTTTGAACATGTGACCTGGCTTGTCAGAGAGAGGCAGCCAGACGGTAACACACAGAGGCTGCTTTGGCTATGGCTCAAAAGCTAATGTTCCTTGGGTGATTCCACCACTACACAAAGTAAGCCAATCTCACCACTGAGAGAATGAAGAATGTTGTGGACATGAATGTGAAAATGTGAATGTGCGCCAGTTTCATGTGAAAGGTTTTGTTGTTCAAGAGCTTTTTACAACGTGGATTAAAGATAACATTAGGGACAGCTTTAAGCAACTGAAACAACGGAAAATAACGCAAGCATTTGCTTCCACCACTTTATATTGTTGCTTTCTGTCAGTTGTCAACTATAGTACCTGCTGCAGATTCCTAATTTTTAATATTTAAAAAAGCATACTACAGTAACAGACATACAGTAATGTGTGTTCCTGACTTCAAGGTTGCCACTGGCTTAACTTTACAGCAGCACACTATAAAAATAAACTTGTAGACACGTTGCAGTAAACACCATTTGTTTTTGGTCAATGGGGATTTAAAGTTGCATCTTAAAGGGTTACACTGTAGCTTTAAAGGCCGCATGTAGCTGATGTGCACAGCCCACTGTCAAATTTTAGGCCTGAGTCCCGTTCATTACTTGCATCAAGAATAAACCTGGCTTCACAGTATGCTATCACCACAAAAAATACTTGAGAGTAGGGCAGGGCAATATATCAATATTACATTGATATTGTGATATGACTAGATTTTGTCTTAGATTTTGGGTTTTGTAATATCTTAATATGACATGAGCAATGTCTTTTCCTGGTTTTACCTGCATTACAGTAAAGTGAGGTCATTTTCTAGACCTCCCAGACTGTTCCAACTGTTCTATTATTGCCTTTACCCACTGAATGATAATATCCACATTACTGATGAATATTAATCACAAATCTCATTGTGTAACTATTTTGAAAAGCAGCAATTGTCAACCCTACAATATCTTTGCAATATTGATATCAAAGTATTTGGTCAAAAAGTATTGTGATTGCACAGCCCTACTTGATAGCAGGCATCATTTTTAAACATTCCTTGTTGGTTAAATTAGGTATGTGTGTGAAGGTCAGACTTGTTAGATTTAAGTGGGAAACTTGACTCTTTAACAGCAAACCCTTTTTCCACATTATCCATATCAACATATTGTTTTGTATTCCAGGTTTTATCATACAAACATGTAGTGAATACAATGATTTTAAGTGGACAATATAGATACTATATTATACTAGTATTTACATAACCTTTATACCTCTGTACTCTCACTTTGTCATATAGCCCATTAAGGACACAATGAAGATGAGATCACAATGGAAAAACATTATGCAATCAGAATTCTTTCTCACAGAACAATAACAGAGTTCAATGCTGTGCAATAGGGTCTTCCCAAATTGTTCACAGGAAAGTACAGGAAAAGCAGACAACAGCAGGATGCAGTCGGCCTGTGATAAAGATACTTAACAGGGTAGACAGTAACTACAAAGAAACAAGAATCAAAAAAGATTGTTCCGCACGGTTTCTCGACAGGTGTCCCCAGAGCTCACTGAGCCTTGCCTCAAACTACGCTGTTTGAATTGTTTCACTGCTCACTTTAAACCAGAGAAGAAAGGAAGAGGGATGTGTTTGCGCCAAATGAAAAAGAGAAATCTTCCTCAACCACTACAGGATCCGACAGGACACCATAAAGGCTTGAGGGGGTTTCTCAGTTTTCCCCATTTGTATTTTGCCTCCTTCCACTGTTTTCTATTTCTTCCCATAGAAAGACTTTCATTCTGTCCTGATTCATTCTCCATCTGAGAGAGGTGAAAATAGTTTTACAAAATTCTGTAACTGCCAACATCAATATTCCCAACCTTTTGCTAAAGAACGTATTTTTCAAGATCGAACCACCTGCATTTTTGATGAACTGAGTCATACATTTTAAACAGGGCTAAGGTAGCTGTTTTGAATTACTTGTGTCTAGTCCTCTAAAGGGCTAACATATACATTTGTATGCCCAATTTAAAAGGCATTTTGATATTTCTTCATTAAAAAAAAAAAAACTAAAAAAAAGGTCTCACAGTAGTTGTTTTCCCCTGCAGTTGATTACGGCTCACAAAATTCCTCATTGATACAAAGGAACACAGCTGAGCCTATTAAACCCTCCATCCTCATGTTCATGTTTGATTTTACACAGCTCTTTTCTGAATACATTACATCTTCAAAAGCCCTCTCTCTTTCACAATCTGTGTCCATGTACAGTATGATGCCAACCCACTCTTACCTTACCTTTTTACGGGGCAAAGGTTAGTGAGTAGCAGAGTTACTACAGCGTCTCTGGCAAAGTAAAAAAACATTTTGAGAGGATAAGAAAAAGAAAATGCTGGGTCATGAATTATAGAGCAGATCACTTTCGTCTGGGTCCAGGGAGAGAAGGAGAGACCACGAAAGAGAGAATCACCCACTATTCTTCCATGCCCTGTATGGTACGTGGAAAGCCACTGGGGAGAGCGATTTATGGCCAATTGAAGCGGCAGCAACATCCCTCGTAAGGCAACGAGTAGATCCATAGCAACGATTCTAGCGGGGCATATTAATTCCCTGCTTTATGTAGTGCTAAGTGTACAATAGTAATCAGGATTGGAGTAGGCCCCACTGATCATTAAGGGAAAAGGCTATATAAAGAATTCATAATGGGATTAGCCCACGGCAAATGGAGAAAGAGAGGGAGACAACCAAGTGTGCGTAGATGTCTGGAGGATGAGGACAGGGAGAAATGGGCAGACGGAGGGCGGGTGGGGGAGTTGCAGAGAGCAAGGGGATGGCACGATGCAGGAATTAAATCACCCATCAAATTGCATGGAGGAATTTTAATTTACAGGTTAATGTCGTATTGTGTGACTAATCACTGCCAACCGTTTCGATGAACCAGTAGAAAATCTGGGGCAAATCAGGGGCTGCTGCATCTAATTGGAAATGCTGTGAATAGTGGTGAGTGGTAAAAATTTGCAGGTAACTCCCTATATTGCTCTGAATATGCTGGTATCTTACGCACACAATACAAACCAAACATATATAGATAAAATTCAGTTCGAAATTCAACTGACCCAAAACTATTATTATTTGGCTATGACTGGCCAATCAGAACCTCACCGGCCTTGTAATTTATGTTTTAATCATTACTGAACATGCTTCATTATACATATGTCCTCATTTATTGAATAAAGGTAACTATCACATACAAGTACATACAAGGAGAATTTTAATCCATTGGATAGAAAGACTTACTGTAAAACAATTCCACATTACACAGCAATAAAGTACAGTAGATAACACTATTTCAGTCCAGACATACTGTATGTGATTACTGTATTCACAGTACGAGACTACACTCCAGCAGCAAAGTGTGATACTGTACCAGTATTTACCAGTAAATGTGTACAACCTACTTTTGAAGTGTGTTGGGATTGTTGTACAGTTGACCTTCTATGCAATCAAATAACTGTCATCTAAACATTTAGGACTGCCATCACAACAACATGTTTCTCCTCAACAGGGGCTTTCTCGCCATGTTCCATCACTCAGGATAGTAAACTTGGGCCCCGTTCATACAAAGTTTTTTACGTTCATATTTGGTCTCATCCAGTAGCATACCCAGAAACACACTACATTAGATGCCAGAAGAAGCTTTCCGGACTGCGGAGGTAGTCAGGGCACGTCTGTCGGGAACGACACCCTAAGGCACACCCAGAACATGCTGAAGGGGTAGAAATATTCTGGCCAGCGTGGGAACGCCTCGGGATCCCCCAGGAGCCACAGGACGTGACTGGACATGGATGGATGGAGGTGTGGACTTGTTAACTAAGAAATCAGGACTGCATGAGGTGCTTTACAGTAAAGATGAGCAATCCCCTCTTTGAATGCTAAAACAATTATTTTTGGACCAATGCTAAATTGGCTTGAAGAGGACAATTACTAATTATGATTTATGCTCAAGTCTTGGTTGCACAACACATAGATAGACTACATTAGGTGAAGATACACAGTGGTATTTGAGGTCACTTGAGGTTCTAAGAAATACGGCATATATGTACATTATTTTAGCATCTGGGGTTCGAGTTATACAAGACAGCACAATAGAAACTGAACCTTCCAGCACCATTTTTTTAAGTATGCTTAGATGCCTTACCGGAACATTTCTATCATCCCCATCCTTACAAAGTAGTTAAATTCCTTCTATTCTATGACAGTCTTCTGCAAAAAGCACCTTGACCCTATCACCAGGCCACCTGCAGTATGCTTAGATGTCTTACCAGAACGTTTCTTCAGCCGGAGCCTTTCCAGTAATAATTCTATCTCAGGCCTTGGCTCAGCTTGCTTTGGGTAGCTCCTTCATCACTGCGGCAGACCGAGGGGAGGACTTTATTACAGCCACAGCTCGTTAGCTTGAGTGGTCTTAATGAAGCAGCGTGGCGATCAGACAGAAATCATGCTGCCGAGGCCCTGCGTCATTACACCAGCCTTTAATTACGTTGATATATGGCTGGGACGGACCTCGATTCCACAGAAATTTACCAAGTCTTACTTGGTAAAGACTATCACACATACAGGCGTATTTTCTAAGAGGAGGTAACTTTCAGGGGCAATACCAGCTCTTCTGTACTGAAAAAGTTGATTGCCTATATAAAATTTACATTTCCATCACACTTATTGTAGATTTGACTGCTTTATAACTTCCTTCTGGTCTGCAGCAACATTTAGACACTAAAACTCTTCACTGCAAGTGTGGACAGGGTTCTCAATTCCAGGATGCTTTTCCACACAGCAGGTGGGACTGTCTCAGGACAGACAGGGAATTGAGGCCAACACTTTGTGAGATTGGAAAAGCAACTTGACTGGGTGACAACACACTTTAAAAAAAAAGGTACTGTTGTGTTTTATTACAATTCATATTTCAAAATGTATTCTCCAACTGAGAAGAGACGGACTTCCAAAAGGCCCTTACTCCATTTCTGAATGAACATCCGACTGTGAGCCTATTAGTAACTGGAAATATTACCTTGTAACTCAAATGATTTTTTTAAATACCTTACGATTTAAAAAAATCTGCCCCTTAAATGTAGTCTGTGGAGTTTTTGACCTTTTGCACACATTCACACTATTCCACTGATCGACAGGCGGCAGTAATGCACCAAGATATGTAGCCATGTGCCAACAAAGGCAGAGAATAAGTAGACGGCAAGCAAGTTAACATGGATGTAAACTGTTCTGGATTCAAAAGATTTTTTTTTTTTTTTAAATTGGCTTTGCAAATGTTTTATAAGGAAAGAATGCATTCATTTGCTAGGGCTCAAGGATATACACACTGCGTTTTGATAAGTTACACTAAATGTAAACATAACTCCACAGGGCATCTTTAATTGACCAATGTAGTTATTTTAAAAGTTATTTTAAATACTTTGTTGTATTTTTACCAATTAAAATGCAAGGGACGATTTGTCAAAATTCTTCTTAAGTGTCTTTTTTTGATAAATACTTACGACTTAGTCTGCAGGAGTGAAACATTACTATCTGGCGTCCACTGCCACGGTGTGAAACATATTCCACTTTTCTTTCATTGGACTCAGAGTTATGATAGCTATAGTATGTCACGCTTCCCTACCTCCGTCATTATTCCAAATGAAGAGAAATCCAGTTATATAATACAAGTGCAGAAGTTCTTATGAGATTTGGAAAGCTCAGCATTAGACATCTCCACTCTGTGTTAATTGGTTTTGCTTTTGAAAGGCCATCATTTTCTTTCAGGCCCATTAACCATAATGCTCCAGAGTCCAGGATTAGTTTGCACTCAGGAAGACTGCTGTGTTGTCGTTAAATTCAATTTAACGGGGTACCCACCAGTGCTAATTACTGCTAACCCTGCTTACTGCCCCATGTTAGTTTGGTCACTGTCCCTGTAAAAAGAGCTTTTCCTTCACCTCTTGACCTCTTTTTTTGTTGGGTTTCAGTATGAACTTAAGTCTATATCTTTGACATTCCATTTCCCTGGATTGCTCCTTTGCCAACGGAAATTCCGTCAATCTTTTTTGCCAGATGTCCGTTACCTTCCACTTTCTTTGTGTTTTGTAAACTCCGGTGGATTTATGAAGACTATGGTTAACTGCTCCTCAGATCTCTGCAGGGTAAATCAAGACAGCTAGCTAGACTATCTGTCCAATCTGATTTCTCTGTTGCATGACTAAACTACTTTTGAACATACACGTTCAACCAAAACAAGTTCCTTCCCCAGGCTATTTTGCAGAGGCGCCGTTGCTCAGTACAGCACTTAGCACCGCCCATGATGATCGTGACTAGTTTAAAGAGATGCCAATAAACCAGAGCACATTTTTCTTACATCCCAGAATGCTGCATGGAGTAGCCAGACCTTCCTCCGCAGCGCCGCAGTGGAGGAAACGTCTGGCAGAGCAAGACTAGTCTGAAGTTCACCCATTGAGATGTTTCTCAATAATGCGGTTAACTTCTTACATTTTTAAAATACCACAAATTCCTCTTCAAGAGTAACTGTTAAAGAGTGCTTAGGCCTGCTGCATGGGTCTTGCACTGGGTTCCGCAAACCCTCACGTCATCTACAAACCTCTACCATTACATAATTGTTGTGGGCATGAAAACCCTGTGCAAAGGGACCCGGGGGACTCGGCCACCCTTGTTACTTATTATGGTGACCTTCTCTTTCATCTCCGCCTAAAACAAACCGCCAATCAGATAGACAACATATCTCTAAATATGCAAAGAAATAGGAGGCGAGAAAGCAAAACAAGACTTGTGTTGGACAATAGTGACATGTACCGCAGACGTTTTAACTAAGAAACATCCCATGCGGCTTCTTGTGTTTCTACCTTCTTGTCTGCTTGCTGGGTCATACTTGACCCTTTGTCCACCCGTCCATTGAAGAACAGCACTTCTTCTGACTTTAATTGGGGTATTGTTATGTCTATACAATGTGTTTCTCTCATTAACTTGCACCTCAAAGTGACGGCGAGGTTGTCCACCCTAGAGCAGTATGTCGCGGGTTCAATGTTTAATGGTAAGTGTCAAGTATGAAAAAGACACTATTGTGAACCCCTACCTACTTAAATGTAAATCATATAATCAGTAATCAGGATTTATTTGACAATAGATTTATATATATATATATATATATATATATATATATATATATATATATATATATATATATATATATATATATATATATATATATATATATATATATATATTGTCATATATCATATATATAATTTATTGACTGTTTTTTTCACAGTACTGAAGTTTCCAGTCTCCTGCTTAGAGAAACTGACTTTTAATATTAACATGCCTTCCCATTTGGCCAGCCGGATATGCTTAAGAAACGTTTGCACAGGACGCAGGTAAAAGATTTATTATTCAGCCCCTGGGCAGGGGAGGGCCGTTCCAATGGCTTTTACCTAACTACCCCCCTAAAAGCCTCCCAAGAAAATACCTACATTACAGAGCCATGTTGAGGAGAAAGTGTATTCACTATAGAAGCACTCCCAGAACCTGAATAAAATATGAAATATTGAACATAGACTGTGGGGTTTTAAGTTTATTATTTAGGCCAGGATGGTCTAATTGCCCTAATGCAATGTGGTTGATTTTTTTTTTTATCAAGGTGGAGTCTCTTAGTTTCCAAACCTCTACTTAAATGCAGGATTGTGAAGGGTTCACTTTACAGCGCACCCATTTTTCCATTCCAGGTAGAGACATTAATTACTTTTTAATTTTTCGGGAGGGTTTTACAGACTCTTAAATTTTTCAGACCCAGGGCTCTTTACCTGAGGCTACAAAAGGTGGGGAGGGAAGATCTAACTCTTAATGTAGAAGTTTTTAATGCAGAGAACAATCACGCTGCCCCAATGAGTAAACCTCTGCTGCCATCAAAACCAAATAGACCCAGAGGAACTTTTCAGAATAATGAGCATAGTATGAGGATGAATGAAGGCAAGAAAAACTGTTTACTATAATTTTTTTTATGTGCTAAGAATCAAAAAGATTCTTGATTCCACAACTTTTCCACAACTTTTTTCTTAATATAGAATGTCTTTTTTACCTTACTAAGGTTGCAGCCCAAACTTAGGCTACATCTAATATATTAAATCTACAAAGAATTGTTTTCAGCCATTGACAAACACTATTTTATAAGCTCACAATTAATTAATCCTAAATGGAAAATTAAGTACATCTTATAATATTTTCTTATTACCTGCTAATTACATCTGTGTGTGCTGTAACACTATGCAACTGTTGATAAGACTGAATTTAACATATTAGATATGCAGAGTTTAGGGATCATGGATTATATTTTAATTAAGCTACAATAGCTAACTGTGCTATTATCTGAGAAAAGCATTTAAAATGATTTATAAACAATTTAGTCTCTGAAAACCTGCTTTGTGAGAAATCTTTTTTCTGAGCAATGAAGTGAACAGAATTTTTGAATGTTAAAACAATTTGTTATTTACAAAAGTCTGTAAATAATCTGGACAGGGCTCGGTGGAAAGGGTGATGCCACGTATTTCTGTGCGTTAGAGGAAGTGAGCTTATTAGGCCTCTGTAGCCCACTCCTCATCTCTGCTTGAGGCATACTTGACTGCCAACTAAACTTGTCAAGTTGCATTGTGGGTAATATGCGCAAGGTTTTGACAAGGAAGATGAAATAGAAAGATATTTGGTTCTGTTTCATCTATTTTTCTACAAGAAAAACTGTCAACAACTGTCCTTCAAAAGTCTGACAATGCAAGGGGTGAAATGTGAAATACTATAATAACAAAAAACAACTTATTTATGGTGGTGAGTGCGGTTATCATGACCCATAACCAGAAAGGCAATAACTATAACAATAAGAAACAGGTTGGCAAACAGTCAGCCTCTGGCAACTGTAGTTACTCAAGTAAACCGCGACTGGGGTTAACAAATAACTAAAGTTGCAACTTATACAAAGTTAACAGCTGTGGGATAGATCGGGGAAGTAGGGTGATAGTGAGAATCTAAGTTTTACAACTACTACAATGCTGATTTCCTTAAACACAATTTTTTTAAGTACTCATTCACGCTGGGCCTACACCTGGCTGAGTGTTGAACCCTTAACACCACTTCTACAGAACATTACTCACTGAATCCTTTTGTCCTGAGAGAGGCAGAGATAGAATTCAGTGCAAGAGACAAACACTCTGGCATCGCCTCTCAAATTTCCTCCTCCACCTCCTTGTGTGTTGTGCTTGACATTTCCCTGTAATGATGGGAGTTTTTGCCCCTCTCCTAACAGGAGTTACCCTTCCTCCCCTCTTCAGCGACCTGTCCCTCCATGCTGAGACCAACACAAGCGCTCTGCGCCGGGCGTGTGAAATCCCGGGACGCCGAGGCCTTATGAAATCCAATAGAATGGCTTTTATCCCCCGAAGATACAGTACAAATCATCATTGGTTTTATCTCAGCTGGGGTTGTCTATTTATCTAAATGAGCTTTGTCCCTCTAGCTGCCTGTCAGAGTTATTTCTCCCTCTCCAACACCAGCCCCACCCTGACACCCTTTCTTCCTTCCTCTTATCTTTCTCCTCTCCCCCCCCATCTCTCAGCACTTCTCTTCCTCCTCCCGCCCTGATTCTGTGAGGTTTAGATCCTTTCGATGTCTCCGTCCTTTGTTCTCTTGAGAGGGAAGGGGCAACTGAGGACGGGGCAAGTAATGGGATTGGTACCCTGTTCTGGGCACCCGTTTTGTTCGAATCCTGCCTTACTGGCCCAAAGACAAGTGTGTGTGTGTGTGTGTGTGTGTGTGTGTGTGTGTGTGTGTGTGTGTGTGTGTGTGTGTGTGTGTG
>NC_048423.1:4047700-4074410 GCF_013103735.1 Etheostoma cragini | reverse complement strand
CACACACACACACACACACACACACACACACACACACCTATTGGAGTAGACGGCTGAGAAATGACACCCAGCATGTAAGTGGGGGAAATGACACAGACCCTGTATTGCTCTCTCTTACCTGATTGCCTCTGCAAAGGCACTGAATCCATATTAAACCAAACTTGTATCTGCACAAAGCGAGTAAATAGAGGCCTCAAACCTTTCATATTAACAAAATATGTGTAATTTTAAAACTGCACTTTTCAATTTATACTTTGCCCTACAAGCCATCTTTTTCTCACTGTCTTTTTGCCCAGGTCTAAAAGCAAACTTTGCGTATTTACAGTTTTTTTGCACCTAAATGATGTTACTGTCATACATATTTACATGTAGCGGCGCAGTTCTTATAATCTTGGAAATATACAGTATAAATTATTATATTAGCCGTAAGATACAGCATATCACTCTGTCTTTAGTGAAATTAACATCAATTTGTTTCAAAGATCACTCAAAAGCCTATACAACATTCTCATAAGCTAAAGAGTTTTAACAACTGATCAATAACATTTTAAAACAAATTTTAAGCCAATACTACATACTTTCCTAAATGAATGGTCATGTACTGTGCTTATTGTACATGTAAGCACACAGAAGCTCAGTTAAATAAATGTTTATAAAGAAACCCTGTCTGATTTTATGAATACGTCATCAGGTAAGATGAAATATGATAATAAGCCCCCTCTATAAATAAACATTTCAATGTTCCATTGCTAAAGTGACCCTTGATCTCAGCAGGATTCATCTGGATAAAAGACAGAGGACGTTGCTTTTTTAAGAGTAAAAAAAAAAACTTTCTGGTTTTCATTCTCACTTAACGCCACCTTGTCCTTCCACCTTGATTTTATTGTCCCAAAGGGAAATTACTTCTGTAGAGAGGTTATAGGAAAGGCTGTATGTAAAATAGAAATATATCTTGAGGGTGCAAGTTAAAGTCAATACTGAACAAAGGAAGAAGGAAATGTACACACTGGATCTTTGATGTAAAACATTGTGGTTACTTATGCTGGGAGGAATATTTTTTTTTAAATACAGTCTTCTTCACTTATAAAATCACCATTGTGTAATTACTGTGAATGTATTGCTATATTGTTAAGCACAAACAGAGAAGGATGATGTATCAGAAAACCAGTCTGAGTTGCAAAGAAGGCAAAGACAAAGCATTCAATATTGATTATGATTTTTACAAAACCCTATGGTGAAATACCATGTTAACAATGCACATTATAGCATATCAACCAATAATTACTCTACCAGTCATGCCCTTGTTCAACCTAATTATTCTTATTTTTTGAAGAAAAAAATGATTCATGACTTTTTAAAACTGTCAACTGTTACTCCTGAACTGTGGATATGAATCCTCATTTCAGTGCTTTGACTGTCAAAGGTACAATAATGTGGCCAAACCTATTAATAGCAAGACAGTTAATTAGATTCAAAGATTAATTAACAGCTTATCTAATCTATCAAAGGGCTGAAGATAACTATCTAATTAACAATACGAGAAGAACAGCGACAAAGTTTGTCAGACAAAGAACTCTGTCGTTAGATATCAGCGTTATCTTCTTCCCCCATCTATTGTTCTCTCTTTCACCTCTCTTCCCATCGTTCCTCTCTTCTGTTCTCCTTTACTTCCTTCTCTTTCCCTAACACACTCTGCACCCCCCAGCCCCTGATGTTTATTGATTGCCAGAGTTCATACAAGAGCATCACTTAATGTGTTTGCTTTCATGTCCTGCCTTTGTTGCCAGGGCCGCAGTCCACGATATGGCAAATTGATCCGTCTCTCCCCGCCACCCTTTGTCAAGGTTTGAGAAGTGAACTACTATTACATTAGCCCACTCCCTATTTGTGCCCCCACCCTTCTCCCTTTCCCCCCTCTGAGTCTTCCTTTCACTCATTCTGTCTCTTTCTTGTCATTCGGTGGATGGCCTCGGCATGGCTAAACACTGGTCTGAGAGCTGATTAGCAGAGTCGCACGCCTGGCTGGCTGCATTGATGAGCTCCTTGAGGTTT
This sequence comes from Etheostoma cragini, assembly GCF_013103735.1. Lineage (NCBI taxonomy): Eukaryota > Metazoa > Chordata > Actinopteri > Perciformes > Percidae > Etheostoma > Etheostoma cragini. The sequence goes on along the minus strand of NC_048423.1, from coordinate 4,072,358 downwards.
GATGATGTAGCCAATAAACGGACACTTTTAATTATATGACCTTTGACTTTTTCTGTAACAACAACCTCGCCCCCACCCTCCCGCCCTTCCTCTTCCGCCCCTTCACGCCTCCTTCTCTCCATTGTCCTTCTCAGGTGACGACTTGAAAATGAGGTCATGCTTGTGTGAACAAAAACAAGGGCACGCATCCTCAAAGGCAGTTCACTCTCGAAATTATTCGGTGCAGGAATTTACCACTTCTAATTAAGAATTTTATTTTCACGTCACTGATTCCATGACACCTTATCTTCCAAAAATTGGGAATTTAGTAAAGGATGGTAAACATAGATGGTAACAATACCCGATGTATCCATGCTGCATAGATAGGGTGTACTCTGCACATCTTCAAAGTTTTTCAAAAAGTTATGCAAGTGAAAGCTCTGGGATGGAAAACTCCTATGCAACTTGTGATAACCTATCCCTTTAGCATTGGAAGTGAGTGGACTCCACATCGCAAGACATGCATTCAATAATAAGGTTTCTCTCACTCCTGCCCTGGACAACTTGGCAGGAATTTGGAACGAAGAAGATATGCAGGCACTTTGACGTGCCTGCGGTCTGACTTCGACGTTCTCCTGAGCCGATCAACAGCAATTCTTGAAGTCTGCATCACTGACAATGTAATTGCCTGGTGGGGTGTTCTCCACAGCTTAAGGCAGTGTGCATGTAATTAAGATTGGATGCCCAAGACTGCCACCACTACAACTGCTCAACACACACGTATGGAATCTGTTGTCATGGAGAGAAGACATCAGGGGAAGAGGCAGCAAATGTTTGCAGTGATGGTAGCAAGGGATGGGGGGTTGAGTTGCGAGAGTCAAGGCTGTACAGGGGGTTGTTTTCAACTGACAGTGTGTGTGTGTGTGTGTGTGGGGGGAGGGGGGGGGGGTCCTGAGAAGAGAGTGATAAGGGGACGGGGGACTGCGGCACAATCATCTTGATTTCTTGTGCTGAACGATTACATGCCATGCTAATTGCTAGCAGAGGGATCTTTAATAAATATTTCATTCTGCGCAGCATCATTACTGCCTAATGTTATTATTAATCTCCGCCGGTAATTTCCACTCAGGAGAAGCGTCTTTGTGAGGGGAAAGCAGTGTTTTTTTCCCCACAAGGACAGAAAGAGAGTGGGAGAGATATAGAGAAGAGGAGAATTAGGCAGTGATGCTGGAGAAGAGCCATTACATTAAAGGTATGAGAGGAGAAGGGAAAAGAAATGAATGAACCTTGCAGAAGAAGAGAGAATGAGTGATAAAGACAGGGAGTGTGAGAGAAGTCAGAATGACAAAGGAAAAGAGAGACAAAGGGACATTTACTAAAAAATACTGGATGGATCATGTGGGATCTAGCATGGCTGCAAATAATGTTACAGACACATGTCATTTCCTGAGAGGCCTTTCCATAAGTGAGATCATAGCTACTAATTTGATTTGAACATGGGAAGGGGGTTGGTATAACTGCCTCTGTGGGGAAAGATGTACTTAGGGTGAATGGCTAGAGCTTGCAGTTGTGACTTCTTTGGCGTCATGTGAAAAAGCATGCCAACTTGCCTGCAGGAAACTTTCTTTTTATCTCGTTCAAGAATACTCTGGGATTATTTTTCTTCTTGACATCACAGCCACAGAGGATGTTTTATATTCCATCAATTGAATACTGTGATGTCGAAACAGGTGCTGCTTCTTCTGCCCTGCTTCTACATCAATTGACCCAGATCTCCTCAACTAAAGCTTTACTGGAGATTGCCAATGCCCAATTCACTTTTGTTATTATTTATAAGATATTTGTGTTAAAAATGCATGTCTATTCCACACTGGTGTAACACAAAATCAGTGAGCTTATACCTAGCTCCTACTTCTACATTTGCTATTGTTTTATGGTGCATATGCCTTGGGAAAAGCCTTCCACACACAGGAAAGCATATGTTTTACATATCCAGCATTAGAACCAGTAGTTCGATAGGAATAAAAAAAGAGAAGAGCAGTGTAATTAGCAAAAACTATGATATTTATGACATCTGAGCAATTTATAGTGAGCTGAGGGACAAACCTTTCTGACCCAAATGAACTACATTTGGCTTGCAAAAATATACCTCAAAGGCAACATACTGCTGACAACATACCCTCCATTATTTGCAAAACCATAAGACAGCAGTGCATGGGTTCATACCATGTTGTGCAAGCCATCTCTTTCTTCATGCAGTTTAAGACATTAAGAAGGCGTGAAAATGGCAGCAAGCTAAGCCTTGGGCAAATAGCAAATAGCATTAGCCACCAAGCACACATTGCATTCTGCTCATTCCAATATCCATCTGCGCCTGCAGCTATGCTAGCTAACTGCTATCAGACTGGCTTATTCACAGACATTTTCCACAGCTCTAGTGCTTTTCGGTACAAAATTCAATCTTTGGTAATATGTGAATTTGAGATGGAGCAGAAGCACAAACTAAAAAGCAAATCCAAATCCGTGTTGGTTTTATCTAACCATGTATTTCATGGCTGTATGCCAACTTTTTTATGAGAAAGGTTATGAATGATTACCAGAAAAATGATTATATGCTTTGCATGATGTTTCAATAACACCAATCCATCATATATGGCCAAAGACAGTGACAGTAGGGTTGGAATGGGATTGGGGATGGATTGAAAGAAGAGGAGAGGGAGTGATTTATTGACTTACAATAAAAAAGGGGAAAAAAGGATTCAGCTAAACCATCTATCCACCCACTACCCACTCACTCTCTTCTTCACCATGCTTCCATCTTCCCCACACACGTACGCGGCATTGCCCCCAAAGAAAATAGAGTTGTGTGTACCATCCAATTATCTGTCAGGGGTGAATAATGGCCCCAATAATATATTCACATTGCCGTTGCCGATCAATTTTTAATCAAGCTGAGAAATATGGAGGAAGTGAAGCTAAAATGACCCGCCAGGAACTCTCCAATAATGCCTCGGCAGAGAAATCCCTAATTTTGCTCCAATCAAATTACCTACTCCCCAGACCCCTCCCCGACCCTTCCAGCTCCCCCGAACCCACCATCATCCATGAGTGATAATGGTGCCTCCCAGTGTGGGGCAGACTAACAACTGCAACTGGCCGGTTCCTTTATACGGGCAGAGGTCAGGGGGTATTGACCTTATTAAAGACATTTTCGCTGATGATAAAGTGATTAGCTGTTACTAGCCAGTTACTAACATGTATATGGCGGCACAAAATAAGAAAACAGAACCACATAGTTGTTTTTTATTCTTATTTTTACATCTTTAATTCTGTCTAAACCCTTTTTTGTCCCCTTATGTGTTTTAAAATGTCCTGCATGGGATGAGAATACTACTATAATAGTTATGTTGTTACCATTATTTGTTACATATAAAAACATTTTATGAAGTGATTTATTGTTTACATTTAAACCTACATCTAAACCTTGTCTTTTTTGGCCACTTAGGGGCAGGGCAAAAAAATCATTGGCATATGATTAGCTTATAAATAACATGTAAACATGTTAGCAAACAGTTGCCTATTTACACATCCAGCAGACAGACTGTTTTTGTGTCCATCAACTCCAGAGGGAAATATTAGAGTTTTTAGCTGCTAGCTGTTTCACTTTTTTTTCCACCAGCAAGTCGCTACTTTTGTCTGTCTGCTGTAGGTAGTGTACAGTCAGTTTTTAGAGCGTTTGCTCACTGATACAGCTGGAAACTCACTGATGAGACTGAACCAAACCGTAAAAGTTGTAAACCATGAAACCAAACCAATGAGCTGCAGCGTTGGGTTTGTCACTATAAGCAATCCTTTATATTCAACAGTTTCCTTTGTCATTTTCTTGTTTAAAAATATGGTAACAACAAATGCATTTTAGAGCAGCTTAAAACGAAAAATAAACAATTATATTTTGTCATAATCATATTCTGTTTTTATCGGATTAATAAATGCCTTACTGACTTCAGAAATACTCCTCTACCGTTTCGCAAACAATGACACGCTGAATGTTTGTTGCTTTTAACTTTGTGGTATATTTTGTGACACAATGCATGTTATTGATGTGCAATTACACAAATTGTAGCCAAAAATAAAATTAGCCAGATTCAAGCATGCTTAATGCCAGCCAGCCCATTGTACATCATAGTACTCCGTGGAACTAAATGGACATAAGCCATATACACATATTTCATGGTGTGCTGTATCAACACACTTTTCTCAAAATAATGTTACCCCACCAACATTTGCTCTCTAACTCATAGTTAGTCTTTCATAAAACACAATACTCATTTGCACAATTCATGTGTGCACACATCTTGTCTGTGCTTCTCTTGAGTAAATTCAACCCTATACAGCCGACCCCAGTGTGCCTGAGATGGGTCACGTACCTCTACGCAGCGCTAGGGCAATCTGCAATGAAAGCTTTCCCATTTGTAATAAACTGCAGCCCCTCAGAAGAGCAATCCTTGTGAGAATCCACCATACTCTCTCCTCGCTATCACAACAGCATCTGTAAAACAAATGAGCGGGGAGGTAATTGCAGACAAACAAAAATTACATTTCCAATAAAGGTTCTTGTCTCTTTGGGTTCCCAGAAGCCCCTAGCCCTCATCAACTGTTTAACAGCCTTAATATACCCTCTCATCAGCTTTCCTGTTGAGAAGCCGCCTGAGAGAGGTTATCAGAGCACAAACAGAGCTCATCTAATGTGAACAGGTTGAGGGTTTAGTGGTTAAAGTGTTTTAGGCAATTAAAAGGGGAAAGTGATGGTGGGATAGATGGATGAGAGCATTAGACAAAACACTAAAAGTTTACATGACCCATTCTTTAAACCTGAAGACATTCATGGCACTGTTGTAAAAGTCTCATAAGAAGAAGAGCTCAAGGGAAGATGAGCAATGCAAAATTACATTTTTTCCAGATTATACAAAGAGTCAATATAATCCATCAATCATTTTTAGCAGCAATGATAGAGATTAATAATAATGGATTGCAAGTAGGTACTTAACTTTCAATCTCAAATTTTATATAATTGCTGAATGTGCTAAAAGTTGCATGTTAACATCATTAAATAATGACCATCAATTTGTCAAGTTATTATCATAAACAAACAGGTAATCTAGGAAGAGATCAACCTCTTATGCATTTTACATTGCGTGCCATCGGGGCAGTAGAGCATTCAACATGGTAGGGGAATGTTGTTGTTGAAAATGGCAGAGGGTGAAAGGAATTAAACGAGGGTGGGAAAATGTATAAGTTATAAAAACTTAACTAAAAAACTAACTTTAGAAGTAACAAAATCAGAAACGACTGATAAAAAGATGGAGAATAAAGGCATTGTGCCATGTATTGCCAGTTCGCAGTATGCATATTGTTCCTATTCCTTTTGAAAGGTTTTGACAAATTTCTTTTCCTCCTTGTTTGTCTCCATTTGGTATATGTTAACATGATTTCCAAACTGCTATCTTTGAAATATTAATTTATTATGACCTTGTTTCAACCAATAAAACTGCACTTAATAGTGCAGATAATGTTGTTTTCTCCTTTAATTGTTTTCTCATGTTGCTTTGAAACTCACATTACTGTAAGACCTCTTATGGTATTCAAATTAATTTCTCAACATTTGTAGCAGTGTTTTTTATTGTAGTCAAACTGCTTGCTTGTTCAACCAACAGTCTAAAACTCAATTTAGACTGGATATTTAATTTACAATCAAATAAAAACACAGAAAATCATCAAATACTGATATTTGAGAAGCTACTACTTGCACATCTGGAAATGAACGAAAAAGAACATAATACTCATATGCTACACATAATACATTGCTCGTAACTTGCTCATGTATGTTTGCTTACATACACCTCCTCACATTTACTTTTACACAAATACACACATGTGTGCACTGTCACACTTAACCACAGAGAGAAACACACAAGTCAACTTTCATGACAAACACACTCACACATAAGAATTCCAGTGAGTGCAGCAGCAGTCGTCTCCTCCCTGCAGCATTGAGATCAAATCAGTCCGTTTATCTGATGGTGAACCTGACATTAGGCCAAACTAAAAGGTCTCTGCTCGGCTTCCTCTTATCAAACCCTGCAAACAGTGAACTCCATGGCCCGGCCCCTCACAAGGGGAAATTGATTACAGCCTTGGGCCATAACGGCAGCAAGTCCACAGCTCTGTTCATTCCATTATGAGTCCCAGAGCCGAGTGTGCTGAGGTGGCTATTAGCTACAGGTTCTGGATCAGATCCTCAGATATTATTTGATCTTGTAACAGTGATGGGTTGAATGAGAGGTGGTGTAATGTGAGCTTAGATGCAGGGTTAAGGGTTGATATGACCTCAGTGGTGACTAAACAGCCGCGGTTAGAGCTTTTAATGAGAGGTCTCAGGAGTTCATATGGGTTTGACATATTTTACTTAGATGGATGTATTGACTGTAACAGACCACAGCATGCATGCTCTATGAATTTTGTGTGTGCACATACGTACGTGCGTGCGTGCGGACCTATAGTATGTGTGTTTGTGCCTGTGTTTACCACTGTTTTATTACTCTGTTTAAATGTATGTGTGAGAGAGAGATGGAAAAGGGAAACAAACAGAGCCAGAAAGTGCATGATGGTGTAAGAAAGACGAAGAGCTATTAGTTTTAGGGCATTCCTGTCAGTGCTGCTGTATTATTGCAGGTCCTATGTGGCTTCCTGCAAACTTTAACGCTGAGACGGGTTTGATGTAAACACTCAGAGGAGACAATGATGGGAAAGTCCCTGAGATATTTAACAGACTAAGTCCTCTGCCGGTTTGTTTCCTTTCTCTTTGCTCCTCTCTTTCTTTACTTTGCCTCCACCGGGGCGGAAGAAACTGGGAATCCAGGATGCACACATGCCCTTTTACTTCATCAAAAAATGCAAGATATATGCGTGAGTATTTGCTACAGACAAGCAGACGTACAAGCACACACATGCACACACATTCACACACCTCACAAACAAACACCTTTTTGTTCAAACTTAGCTCAAGGCATTTATTTCTCCAATTAGACTTGTCAAGGGCCTGACAAGTCTCAACTTTGTTCCCTCCACCAGACAGGAAATTAAGAGTTGTAGTTAGTTGTCTTCCAACCAAACCAAAAGCATAGCTGCTGTTTAGAACAGGAAAAGACACACTTTTTATTCATGATTCATACAGTAAAATGTAATTGGACATTTCTGACTCACTGCTGACTTTTGCTGTTTAGTAAAACCTTCAACCTTCCGACCATAAATCCTGTTCTTATTTCATTTGTTCATGCCTTAGGTGCCAAATGAATGAGGTTTGCTTCTGTATATTAGACGAAACAATGAGTACCATAACTTACAGTATTCAAAAGTACATTTAGATTTATTTTATATTAATGACAACTTACCAGGTGTGTCTGGCACTGTTGCTGTAGCCCATTTGACACTAGAAGTAATCTGCAACTATTAGATTTTTGCCCGTCTGATTTGTTTTAAAGAATAGATTAAATAGTAGTGATGTTGACTGGTTATAAATTGTAATTACTTTTACAGTATTATTAGTGCATATAGAATCATGTGTGAAGAAATTACCATAGCAAATTCAGTTCTACTTAAGACAAAATGATCTATTTTGTCTCAATTCTCTTACAATCCAAGTTTGTGATTGAGGCAGACAGCATTCATTTTATGTAACATGTTTTCCTGGTAAAGAATGACGCCTCACTTCCCCCTCTATCATCTACAGTATGTCCATCACCTACCACCACAACATACTGAGGTGTGAAGGCCCTTCTGTCCTGTACTTCTGGAATGAACAGTTGATGTAATTTTAAATCTAATTAAGTTTTGTAATCAGATGTGTAACTTACTCTCTGAACTGTTGTGTGTGACCTACATCATTTGTAGATGCAGTCATATCATGCACGCATAATGCACACACTAAGTGCAAAGTGAAACGTATCGGCCACCCACACAGGCCGCCTACCCCTCCCTCCTTCCTCTACTCTGATGTGTTTTTCATGTTAACACTCTGCAGTGCCTTAGGTACATTGTGCGGCTTCCCGCCATACACAGCCCTACCAAGCCCATTTAGAATGTTTTTTATGGGATAACATCGTTTTTATTTTTCAATTAAATTTTCATACTTTTGTGTTTTTCCTCTTTCTTCTTTAAAGGGTTGCTATTTTTCCTCATACAGTTTCCGTATGTGCTGTTTTCTCCTTTCTGTGTCTTTCTCCTGAAATATCGCTGGTTGCCAACTCTGTTTTGGTCCCAAAACGCCTTGGTTTTACTGCCATTAAGTAGTGCTGTCAAACGATTAAAATATTTAATAGCGATTAGTCGCATTATTCTTATAGTTAACTCACAATAAATCGCACATTTGTATCTATTCTAAATGTTCCTTGATTTATTTTTGTAATCTACATGTAAAAGTGGATTGGCTTGCTTTGTCCAAATGTTTTATTGAAACAACATTGGCATATAGCCTACTGTGGTGTTCATTTTCACACATAACATTCTCACTTGAAGCAGTCATTCACACTTGGAGAAAATATTCTCTCACTCAGTGTAACACTGACAATCAATAAAAAGGTTGAAAAAATGCTTTGACGGCGGGAGAGAAATTGTATCAGCTGTGTGCTTAGCCATCAAGTGGTCTTTCAGACTGGACGTGCTGCGCTGATAGCTCAGTTCACAACAACAAAACACACAGATCACTTTGGTCTTGTCAATGGAACCATTTGGCAACTTTTTAAAAAGGACGTTTTCCATTCAGAATCTTATTGTCAGCCATTTCGGCGTCTCACACTATCGCCATCCCCTCAGAACGTAACGTAACTACTCTTTGGCCGACTCGCAAGCCCAAACAAGTGTGTGCAGCGTGCCTGTTGTTTTGTTTCAAGTCTAGCTAGATCTGGTGTGGTGTTATAGTTATTCTAACGTTAATAGTTGTTGCCACAGCATTTGTAAAAACCTAAAATGTTTTTTTGTTAACACATTTAGCCTAGAGCACTGATAAGAAGTAACTAAAACATATAAAGACTATAGGTTGCGTCGTTCCGGTGTTGATGTTTTGTGAATTGTTGGACCATGCAGCCACTTTCCTGAAACCACTTGTGGGACTGACCCAAGTCCACAGCGGCCCGCGGCGTGTACGTTGGAGCCTGTCTCCAGCGCCTCCACCTGCAGGTTGTCAGCTGTTTCTCTTTTTTTTTTTATTTAATCATTGTTCATTTATTGTTAGAGGTAAAATGTGCATTTAGTCGTGATTTTGATTTAAGGCCATATCATGCAGCCCTAGTAAATGCACTTCAATATTAGCCTGACAAGCCAGAATCACATCAAGATGTTGGGTCTGGGAACTCACCGTTGGCAGGACTCAATCCGAGGGGCAGGACAAACGGTTGTCTTTAAAATTCACTCTGCACCCAATAGGATAGCGCTACAACCAAAGTTTGTGGTCTCCGGTGCTATTTGTGCAAATGTTAGTATTCTAACACACTAAACTAAGATGGTGAACATGGTAAATGTTTTGTCTGATAAACATCAGCATGTTAGCATTGTTGTTGTAAGCATCTTAGCATGCTGATGTTAGCATTTAGCACAAAGCCTATGCCCAAATATATCATCAAAGAGCCACTAGTGTGGCTAGTGTGGTTCACCTTCGATTGGTCCAAGACCACTGCATAAATGTGTTTTGGATTGGAGCTCCCCAAGACCAATAATAGATACTGTGCATTGTTTGAACAAAGAAAGTGTGTTTTATGTTTTTTGCTGCAGCAACAACAGTTTCTTTGAAGCATTTATTATAAAAAAGGTGATAACTACCATGACTGAAAATAGATAAACATACTTACAGAGACTAAAACTCTATTAACAGGAAATATAATAATGATTATATGATAAAGTACAATCACAGAACAGTACACTCCACACAGGTGGTTTTCAGAAATTCGTTTAGAAACACCACCGCTTAACAACAAAGATGAAGACAAATAAAAAACACACAAATCACAAACACACCACAAATAATCACCTTGCCAAACAGACTTATAAACAACCACCAATCAATTAAGGATGACTGGACCAATGAAACACGCTTCTGAAAACAATAAGGAGGGCTGACAGGATCAAGCCCTCTCATCTATTTCCCCTCTCATCACCTTGCACCAATCTGAATCTTGATTTGAATGGTTTGACGGAAAACCAGAAGCTTTGAAGCATCAGTGAGCCCAGGCTCCTTTTGCCACCCAGCCAAAGTAATGCCATATCACATTTGACACCCCAAAGACTGAGAAATTGATCCCTCAGTATGGCCATTGATCGTGTTGGGGTTTGAACACACGCTTGGGCCTAGCATGGTGAGAAGGGTCAGGAGCGAAATGTGTGCCTGGCTCAGTTCTTTTGTTATGATCTCCCACCATGGGGGAGATTAGCCCAGTCAGGTCATTCGAAGCACAGCATAAGCTAATATTGTGTTATGTTGTGATGTGCCTGTCCTCAATGTAATTCTTTATGTTAAGCTAACTCATTTATGTGGATCTTCTTGCGGTTATTGTGAACGCAAAATGTAGATCTTTAGTGGGAGAACAATATTGTAAAAAAGGGATCAATGTAAGGGTCGGGATACTCTGAAAAATAATTATAGGTCGTGGAACGTGTTGTCCGATCACGCAAAGTGTTTACACCTCTAGTGCATGGAATTAAACACAGTGTCCTGTTGACAGGATGCTGAAGTCAACCCCAAACAGCACTCCACTGTTTCGGTTACTGTTTAGAAGACTATTTGAATTTCACTCTGTTATTTAGATTTGTCCCCTCTTGTAAAAAAATCAGTGTGTCCAAACCAACAATCAAAATTTGATTCAGGCAAATGGTACGATTTCTAGCCAAACTGGATTTTTGAGGCCAAAACGCACAGTATCACTATAAATATAGCTCAGCATTTTTGGAAATACAGTAATTCCCTTTTTTTGCAGAGCTTTACTGGAGAAGAACACTCATATCTGCCCAGTAAACACGAGGCTACACTCAGCAGCCAGTTCACTTAGCTAAGCAAGAAGGCTGGAAAGGGCAACAGCTAGCCTGGCTCTGTCTCAGGTTATTAACATGTGCCTATACTGTACCTTCAATTCCATCATATTTTCAACATGCAATGTCTTGTTGTTTAATCAGTAGTGCAAAGAAACAAGGAAAGAAACCATTATAAAAGAAACGAAATTGAACACCTAGGCAGGATCCAGAGTAAAAAGAACAAAAAGCATAAGGAATAGAGGAGAGCAGAGAGCAGAGGAGGTGGTAGCTAAAGGGTTTGGCAGGGCCAAAGCAGGCCACAAACATACCAGTGCTAAAGGGCCCAGGACAAGTGTTGCCACGTCCCCCTGAAACCACGGAGGCCACTGGGTAATGAATAAATAAACACCCCCTCCAACCATCTACCCTCATCTCCCTTCCTGCTCTCCATGTTTGGCAGCCAAGACACACACACATGCATATGCATACATATACAGAAACTGGCACATGCATATAAACAATGCACACAAATGCTTACATGCATGACGGCTCAAAGTTTTGTGCTGCCGAGTCTCTGTGATTGTGCCAGTATTGTTCTATGCATCCACCTGTCTGTGGGCCAGAGTACATTCCCTGCTTTGCCTACGTCACAACGTTTTGCTATATGCATTTTATTTGTCCATCCATGTTTATCCAAGGCTGTGTGGAGACATATGGCTTGCTAAGCCAAAGCCAGGCAGCCCAAGTACATTCCCACAACCACGCCATGTATAACCCAACTAAGAAATTGCCCACACACTAACGTAGAGGCATGCAGCAACGCCATGTCAGAGCTTTAGAAAACAAGAGACGCAAGCTGTGAGACTCACAGGAATGGTGCCTCGTCGGCACATCTCAGGGCCTGACAGTCAGTGAAAATATTTTCAATTATTCAACTTGGATTGGAGGAAAAGGCGGCGCAAAGGCCTTTTAACATGTAACTTGTTGTGACAATGCTAAATGACCGTCACCACCGCCTGATGAAATATAGATATTTTGTTTTTTTTCTAAGTGGATTAATTTGTCATCACTTCAGGAAAGGCTAAGATCCAATCCTTTTAAATGTCACGAGGAAAGTGAGAGCAAGGAAATTGAGGAGAGATGGTGAGATGGCGCAAACCTCTAGATATGATCTGATGAACCAGGAAACATAGGAGGAAGGCTGTATCCCTAAACAAACCAATGTGCTCTTGGGTTTGATTGACATGGGTTTATAAGGGCTAAGTTCAAATGTTTTCAAGTCTGTAGTTATTCTTAATGTTTGTATTGAGCATTTAAAGATTCCCAATGCACTTTCAATGCAAGTAGTCAAAATACACAGTTCTCATTTAGTGTAAAAAATACATTTGAATTTTTTTATCTGAAGATAACAATAATTCTGAGTTGGTGGTTTTAGATGGGGTGACTGCCAATCACTAGTCTACCAAGTAAGCCGGCATGATTCATGGGAAAATATGAATCCTGATTTCTTTTGCTTTGGCAGTACCAAACATAGATTTATTTTGGCACCTACAGCACACATCACCGCAGCCTGTAAACAAAGAGGCTTCAATGAAGAGAAGGAAAAGCATTGCAGCGCTTGGGAGTGCTTTAAAACCTATTGTATACAGTCCATGTTTAAAACTCACAGAAGAAAGTATTAGCGTTTGTGATGCTAAATGACAATCAAAGTCATTAAAAAAGTATTTTTTTTAAATAAAATTTATTTAAAAATTAAATTGTGAACAGGGTGAATAGCAATTGCGATTTTTATAATTATTAATCGTGAAGGCCTACTACCAAGTAAACTGTTATCCTGATATCACATTCATCTTAAGAACAACAATAACAGGCCTTTTATTAAATAGTCAATCAATGTAACTGTACTGCCAATGCCAGGGTTATACTTGGTATAATTCTGTACTGAGAGGCTTTAAAGGTTAACCTGATGTCATATGCACACAATGAAATGGCAGCAGGTGATGCCAGATTCTATTGAAAATAAATTCAAGAGAAGTCCTTTTACATAATCCAAGTGAAAGCAACACTAGAGAACTTTTTGTAACCTAAAATAATGTTTCCAAAATCATTAACTCGTAACCGGTTGAACAGCACTTCTGCATTTGCTATGCGGCTCTCTAGCGTCTATGACCGCACTGTGCAAGTTTGCCAGATCGGGTAGCGGCTCTGTAGTTTGAATGAGACATAATGGGACAATTCTGCATCCAATCTGAAGGGGGACCGAAGCGGGAAAAGTTCTTTAGTGTTGCTTTAACTGCAGACAACATAAATGTTAAAAAGATGCAAAGAGGAACAGGATTTAAAGCCTCTTTCGAACTCTAGTGTTTGTTTCCTCTAGTTTGTTCTTGAGTTTAGTTTCATAACTTTCAATTAGTCACAGCCAACCGTTCTTTATTGTAACTGATGTCACCTTAAAATATTGCTTCATGTGTTTAAGTGTTTGGAAAGTAAAGCCAAAGTTGCATGTTCTCACAGTACTGGGATTGTCATCAAGATGGAAAACAATCGTTTCCAGGTCATGAAAGAAGGGAGATAGTGAGAAAATAAGAGCATAATGGGAGCCTCACTTTGTGGTTCAGCCGGATAAGATTGGCACATCTTAACAATAAATTGTAACCCCAAGCTTTAATTGAACTTGGCAATTAAAGTGATTCAGATGCTGATCATTAGACCTGAGTACCAGCTTCACTCGCACATTCTCAATCATAACGGGCTTGCAGGTACAGTAAAACAGCCAATGAGCACTCACAAAACTGAAATGCTGAGCTTGATGCAAAAGACAAAACAATTAACGTGAAAAATATCCCTGCATGCTGCATCAATGCTCTTTGATTAGTTTATTCAAAAATGTTTTGACCTCCGCTGGCCTTCATTAGATAATGTTCAACAAGCAATGATCAACACTTTCATCAATCTAAGAATATGTGTCATTTTAATTACGTGTCAAGTAAACAAAGTAGAGGGCTTAACTTTTAAAGAGAGACAGGAGTTATGAATTAAGTGTTTCGTTCACTTTAACCTTGAGTGATTGAAGAAGACTCGTGAGTGTCTCGGCCTGTATTAGTACATGCATATGTGTCCCTGTCTGTCCTACACTCTATATGGATGCAAATGAGAATCTGTCTATATGGATGCATTCAGACGTGTGTGTGTGTGTGTGTGTGTGTGTGTGTGTTTTCAACGTGTGTTCTCTCTGCTCTCCATGCTGCTCTGCTCCCACAGTGCCCCTGGGACCCATATGCCTCCCTGTTATTAATTCATCAGGCTTAACCATGCAGCGTTTTATGACTCTGTTTGGACTGACGAACTATCACACACCCCTATCTATCGCTCACTCTCTCACTCAGGAACACGGTATTGAAAAACAATATCTGTCACTGGATGCTGAACCTACACTTGCAGCTTGATGTGCCTATTGTGTTGTCTGTTATATGTCCTGCCTCTTGGCCTCCAGATGCATTTCTGTTGTCTCGTCAATATAGTGCGTATAGATTGTGCTCTGTCTCTGCATTGCTGCCACCAAGAGAAATTTGTGCAAGTATTGTTCTTGGTTAGTTACTTTTCCAGTTAGCAATTTTCCATCTTGACAATTTAACAGTATCTTAAACCAGCTCTGTGATTCTGCAAGTACTCTAAAAATCACTAAATCACTCAAAAATGATTAAGTTGAATAAAAAAACAACAAAATAGAATATCTTATTACGCTTAAGAGCCCCTGAGAGAGCCAAACATAATTTCTCAGAAGGCTACAAACCTTCTTTGGGCAGTCCTGAACTCCAAAATGAAATTCACTTTACTACAACTTTGACTGTGTAACTAATTCCCATCACGGAAACTATTTTGGCTGAAAATACAGCTGATTGTTCATGTCCATGTTCAAAATAAACCCTTTTAAAGAAAAATCTAAACTTTCCATTGAAAAATAATCTAAGAATCAATCAATGCCTTTCACGTGAATACGTCTTGATTGCCATGTCTAAACCTATTCCCATCAAAGACAAAGAGAAGAGATCTGAGATTGCGGTACATCAAAAGAGTTTATCTAGCTAGTATTATGTGGCTGTAAATAGCTGCAGCAAAGCTACGAGACACACTCACTGAGCACTGAAAAAGTAGAAGTGGGGAGGGAGGAAGGAAGCAAAGAAGAAAGAAGGAAAAGCCTTTTACTGGCTACAGGAGCTCAAAACCAGACAATGCATTCCTCAAAAGATACACAAATCAAAACAAACTACTAATAGTAAACATTTCTCTTTTTTTGGTAATATATCTTTGCATCTTTGCTGCTAACCAAGTTTGATGCTACAGTTTGTCAGAGTTAAAAGTTAATGTTAGTTTTAACCATTATCACAATCAAGCACTCCACTGTTGACTATCTAATAACATCTTCTGAAATAAAAAACTTGAAGTCATCTACAGTGAACAACACAGACCAAACAAGAGGTTCAATTCTGTCCATTCCACAGAACTATAATGTTTTATTTTGGGGAGTTAATGTAATTTACAGGCTTTAATGCTCACTTTTTGAAAGATTGCTTATATTCGTAATAGGTGAGGAATCTCTTCTTTTTGTCTTTTTTTTTTTAGATACAAGAAAGTTGACATACTTGGTTTAAGTGACATTCCCCTTCACTTCGTCCCTCAGAGAGTAACACTGAACTTGAGGACATCCAGGGGGAGTTCTATCGGCTCACTGGTGGCTTTCTACTGGGGCTATACTGCCACCCAGTGGACATGCTGTGAACACAAGTCTCTGCCATAGAGAGTGAAAGACAATCAGCATCACGGCATCAGTCTCATGTTACAGGTTATGTGGTCATGAGAGAGGTTCGGCCTCTTGCTTAAGAACACTTCAGTATTGAGTAGCGGGCTAGGTGTTGCAAGTGTTCATCATGAAGTCAAAACATAAAGTCCACTGAGCCTGAATTATTGTTTTTAATCCCCAATATGTGCAGGTCACAAAGTTTGTCAAACACATTTTTGATTGGATGTAATGTAACTCTCAGCAATTATCAGTTCAGGTTACAGGTGAAAAACGCAGGATTTATCTGATCCTGTTAAGTTTTTTCCGCATTTTATTGTAAAAATACAAACACAAACACGTATATACAAACCCACTTTGTTGAAGCAACCCAGGATTGGTGACACTGGATTTCCCTTATGGTTCAGAGGATATACAAATATTTAAACAAGTAATCTGTGTTATCTCACACACAAACACACACACACGATACTACAAGTGGTTCTCTTATGTGTGTTGACAATAGTCTCGTTTGATTCTTGAAGCTTTTTCTTGGAGAACATTTCCCCCGCCTTAGAGCCTCTACCAAAAAAAATGATTGACAATGTTTGAAAATTGCATGACAGCGTGATTACAGATATGACAATATGCCAGTTGTCACTTCAAGAAAAGTCTGAACAAAGAGAGAAATGGGAATGCAAGAGTGAGACTCGGAGTCATTGGGGGGAAAAAAATGTTGAGAACGACACTCTCAATGGAGAAAAGGAGTGAGAATAGCTGACAAGAGATGGAAAACAGTGATATGGCATGCTTTGGAATGGAAATGCAAGAGCTGGAGAGGATACAGAATGACAAAAGAGAGGTATATAAAGTATAATTAACTGGCTAAAATACAGACATACAAGAAAGACAAAGAAAGACATGGGGATTTTATTTCCTCTATGCCACAGTTGGACGAGATGAAAAGGCAGGAAGGAAGAAGATGAATGCGGGTATAAGTGCAGGAGAAATCTCATTAGGACGCACCATGACAATAAAGAACAATGCAGAGCCACTCCCTGATGTGTGAAAGTAAATCTTGATCTCTTGTAGATGAGAATACAAACTGGGTTGTAATAATTTATGTCTGGACTCAAATCTCCACTACTTCTCTTTAGAGTATGTTTTTTTTTTTATCTTTTGCCTCAGCTACCTCTATAATATGTAGTTTGATAAGACGAGAAACTGTGAAAAAGCAATTTTGGGACAGGAAATGTAACCTGGAACAGGCACATGGTTTTTTGGAATCAACCTGAGCAGTTACAAATCCATCTCAAAACATATACTAGACACTATACTTCCTTCAATTCAGCTCAGCTGTGTTGCACAACATTAACACCGTACATTCTGTTGGGTGAGTGTCTGGAATATCCTCCAGAAATAGAGAACTTTGGATATTACTCAAGTGTAGTGTGATTACATGCAATGAGAACTTTTCAGTAGACAAGCAGTGCTTTTGAAGACACCATAAATAATGTAATTACACAGTGTCACTGTGAGAAGGCCAATTTGGCAACTTGATTGTAAATTATAAATTCATCCCTCCTACTCATCCCTCAGTTCTCTCTCTCTCTCTCCCTCTCTAACTTGAATTCAAAATTCTGATTAAACCATAACCAGTTTTTTAGTGCATTAAAAATCAGCAATAGTAGGAATGCATATTTACTATTTTAGTACTTGAGTTACTGTAATTGACTTCTCTGCACATAGAACTATTCAACCTGACTTAAGCAATTTAACCCTAAATTCAGCTTCAGTGACAGAAGGACGACAATTAAATTGCTATTTCAGTACAGAAAACACAGCTTTTGTCACTCTGCAGTTCAGTTCGTCTGCTGGGTAGCGCAAATCTCTCTTTTTTCTCTGTCTTTTTAAAAAAGAAGTCCTGGGGGCGCCTGGTATAGCGTGCGCCCATGTATGGAGGTCCACTCCTCAACAAGCAGCTGCGGGTTCAACGCCGACCTGCGGCCCTTTGCTGCATGTTATTCTCCCTCTCTCCCGCCTTTCATGTATTCAGCTGTCCTATAAAAATAAAGGCCTAAAATGCAATCCCCCCCCCCCCCAAAAAAAAAGTCCTGAAGCAGACAGCAAGGCCCAACATTACATTTAATGAAATCAAAAAGAGAAATGTTTTTCCCTCATTTCAAAATAGTCAAAAATCAATACTAGAGTAACCTACCTCCTTGTCCAGCTTATGCAATAAATATGAAGTGTTTGATGCTTATTTGTGCTTTAGAACGTAATTACAACAAAACAATCATAAAGTAAGCTTTTTTTCTATCTCCCTACTGTACAATGACGGATAAAAGTAGCCACAAAACAGTTCTGCTGGTATTGAACCCTGATCAGACAACCCTAGCCCAACTCTGGTAAATGTTGTAAAAGAGGTATAAGTATCCAAAAATCCACAGTCATGGACCAGACTGACACTATGTCTGACGTTACACTGAGGCAGATGCATTAAAAAGAAGTTACTAACACGGTGGTACAAAAATGGAAAAGGTAAAAAACCTTCAGACATTTTCTTATTCTCCAAGGAGAAAAATCTCTTAGCTCCTCTGGTAAACTGCTGATATCTCTCCATTTCCTGCCCCAAGCAACCCCACTTAAAGCCTTCCCCTCTAGGGAGCTTTTTCTTGGCAAACAGGGCTGTTTATTTTACTAAAACGGGCCCTCACTTCAGCTGGTTTGTCTAATTAAAATGTTGCAAAAGCGTTGAGGAGTAGGCTAGGTATTTTATTTAACAGCTAATTGTGCTTACGCCAGGGACTGGGATATTTTATGCATACACTTTCCAGGATCTTGGGGGAAGAACACAATTGTGCACACACACATACACACACACACACACACACACACACACACATGCACGCACGCATGCACGCTCATTGGTGGGATGAATTTTAAACAGTCAGGAGTATCGAGTTAATCAGTGAGAATTCAGTGGGGGAATATCAGGTTGCCTTTTAACTGGGGAGGATGCATGTATGATTAACGAACAGCTCCCTATTGGACTGAACAGAATAATTGTCTTGTTTACCAACAGGTGTTTTTAATCTAGACATAGGAATTAACAATCCTTGTTTGTAAGGGCGCTCAGGGGTTGTCATGTTTGAGATGTAATGACTTGCCGTTTTTCCTTGTCAACAGCTTATGTCATCCTAATTGAGTGTTTCAAGTTAATGAATTTAGAAAGGACAAGGTGCATTTACAACAAAATGCTTTGTTAGTGCTTCTAGTGGACATTGACAAACCTAGTTTTAAGGATGTTTGGTTTAAGTTTCTGTCAGTGCATTTTTAATACAGCCCTTAAGTTGTTGAACTGTTCACACCCAAACACACAGTTGCATCTGTAAGTACAACTACAGACTCATAAGGGGTTGGCAGGGATTCATACAATGCATTGGTGAGGGTGTGTTGTTTTAATGCAGACAATGAAATACGATCTAGGAAGTCCAGTTGGAGTAATAGGTAAAAGGGTTAAAATACTTATCAAATGCCCTAAACACTGGGGTTTGTAATGCTGACAGACATGTTTTTGGCAAAAATGGTGATTCCAAAGTATAGAACTAGTACATTCACATTACAAAGTAATCTGCCAGGAATGGGTGTTTGCATGTATTTGACTGGCCAACGCAGTGTAGAATAAGTTGAGCTTGGTTAAAAAGGGCCTCAGGGGTCTTGCTCAAGGACCCCTCAGTGGTGATAATAGGGAAGAGACACTTCAGTTGTTTGGTGAACAAACCGGCAACATTCACAAGCCTGCATGACTAAAATATTAAGGATATTATATGCAACTTATAATCATTTTCATTATCGATTTATCTTCCAATTATTTTCATTTTTAATTTTTTTAAATTAATTTGTTAATTGTTTAGTCTCCTTCATAATGTACCAGAATCCAAGATGACATCTTTAAAGCAGTACAAAACCCCAAAACAATCACAGTACAATCATATAAACAGAGAAAAGCAGCAGATCGTTACACGGGAGAGGGTGGAACAAGAGGACGGAGGGCTTCTTTTTAATGACTTGAAAAATGCCTCAATGAATCCATTATCATAATAGTTGTAATCAATAGGTCAATTGATTAAAAAAAATGATCAACTACTCTTTTCATTTAACATTTTAAACATTTACTGTAGGGTTATTATTTTGAATGGCATTGTAAGGTTTTCACGGTCCATCCCTGTAGATTCCTTTCAGCAGACGTGATGCCAGTGGGAAATAAATGCATCACATTTAATGATTTGTAGTCCCTGTTCTTTGGATATTCTGTCATTCTGGCAACACACGGCAAATCCCCTTCCTTGAGTGTTATCAATATAAACTACTATCATTTCTTTTTGTCTAATGAGGTGTTAAAAACACTCGAGTCGTGGTATTCATTGGTTTAGGATGGTTTGGAGGAAAGTGTAAATTTGGTGAAGTTATTGAGGCAGTAAGGAAGGGCGTGCGCGGGGGGGCCTCGGTGAGAGTAAAGCTTGTATTACCTTTTCACACGTCAGCCTGAAGCTGACAGGTTGCTAAAGAAAAGGTATTTTAACATCCAATTTCAACAGTTTTGTGGCACAATTGTGCGAAACAAGGGGTGAAAATGAAAACGGAGAGAGAGAGCGAAAGCGACCTAAACTTGGCAATGAATGGCCGTTCTCTCCTAAGTCATTTATTTTATCTAGAAAAAAAAAAAAATGTGCTTCTGCCTACTGTCATTTCTCACTGAAAGAGAGACTGAAAAGAAAAAGTAGTGATTTTAAAAGAGCTTGTGATAGATGATTGCAAGCCACAATACCAGAAAAACGTTTTGGAGCTGCCTTTAGCTGATGTACCTTGAATCACACCTGATGTAGTCTTGCTTTGCCAGAGCTAGGGTCTGGCTAGTCCACACAGCATTCCGGGATGGGAGAAAAACGTGCTCTGGTTTATTGGCATCTCTTTAAACCAACACAATCGTCTTGGGCAGTGCTAAGCACCGGGGGGAAAATGCGGTGCCGCTGCAAAATAGCCTCGGGAAGGAACTTGTTTTGGTGAAACATGAGTCTTTTTTTTAAGTTGTTTTAGTCGTGCAACAGAAAACTCAGATTGGACAGATAGTCTAGCTAGCTCTTTGGATTTACCCTGCAGAGATCTGAGAAAAGGTTAACCATAGTCCTCATAAATCCACCGGAGTTTAAATGCCAACACAAAGGAAGCCTGAGGCAACGGACATCCGATCTTAATGAGTGAATTCGGCAACGGAGCAATCCCAAAAGTGGAACATTGAGGATATAGACTAC
This sequence comes from Etheostoma cragini, assembly GCF_013103735.1. Classification (NCBI taxonomy): domain Eukaryota; kingdom Metazoa; phylum Chordata; class Actinopteri; order Perciformes; family Percidae; genus Etheostoma; species Etheostoma cragini. The sequence continues at coordinate 4,051,229 of NC_048423.1, read as the reverse complement.
ACCTGATGTGAAACTGCTGAGCTTGTACACAATACATCTTAAAATGTAAACACATAAGAAAAAACATATGGCATAATTTTTATTCTGGTTTACAACTAAAGTCCAGAGCGCAAAGTGATCACCATGCATAATCATGACAGCAATGGAAGCATGGCGTAAGGCAGAAAACTGGACAAACGCTTTAAATTATTCAGTTTAAATTATGAAATTAAAGTGAAAAAGAGTACAAAGCAGCAAAATTTTATCCTCTGATTTTCTTTTCTTTTTTTCAACCAGTGCTGATCACAAAATGTTGATTTAAGGTTTGAAGGAAGGATTTCACATTCTCCTTTTTTTGCCGAAAGTAAGATACCACATCCTGTCTGTACAGTAAATATGCAGCTGGAGTAAGCAGCCAGTTAGCTTTTGCTTTTCAAAACACTCAGTCACTGATTTGCATTTATATAAGTCCACAAACTCTTTTCTGTTATTTATAATAAAGTAAATCATAGTATAAGCACACCAGATTGAGGCTAAAATTAGAGCCATTTTTTTAAAAGTGCTCCTCCCCTCCAGTGAGCCTGGTACGATCCCATCCTATTTAGAAAAGGGTTAGCCAGGATTAAAGGGTGTTTTCTGTCGCTCTTATCTAGTGTTTGAGCACTTGATCACGGAGGCATGCCCTAATCCAAACATCGATGCGGTTCCATCAACACGCTCTCCTGAATAACTCACCAACAAAGGGGATGTTGGGTCTTGTTTAGATGGGGTCCCACACACACCCTTTCACACACAAAACACACACACACATGCACAGAAACACACAGATCCCCTTTTAAAAGGAACACTGTTTCTGCTGTTGCTCGCTTTGATAGTTGATGCCAAACGTCTAATCTCATAAACTTCAGCTTGTTCTCTGTTGACGGACTCAAGATTTAAGATTTGTGAAGCGTGTGTGTGTGTGTGTGTATGTGTGTGTGTGTGTGTTTGGAAATCGAAGTGGGAGATTAAGTCAGGTTGGTTGATCATCAGTGGATTTATTTACAGCAGGCTTCAGACAGAGATGATAAGCTTTTTATGTCAGATCTGTCATGAATAATTGCAACTGTTTGGGGCTTCTGATGTGTGTAACATGATAGCCCACATGTGATGGGGTCAATCTCAAGCAATCAGCAATTGTGTCAATTTTGAAAATTACTTGCAATACCATTTGGACACTTAAACGGTTTCGAAATGAAAGATAATAAATTATAGATTGGTTAAATTGAACACAAAGACCATTTAAGTTAGCAATTTCATTTGGGCCAAGAAGTGAATAGAAGTAAGGCGGAAATTGAGCCAAACATGGTTAACAGCAGAAGATGAGAGTTTAACAATAAGATGCACAATAAAATAGTCATGCTCTAAATTGTCATTAAATAATTGAGCTTTGATGTATTTTTCTACCTGTTTCAGGGTTTACAGGCCTATGTCTACAAACAAAGCAGATATAAACAGTTTTGGATATGGTCAAACGAGAAAAAAATGACCCTCTGCTTCCCTTGTGGGCCTACTGGCTATTTGACAGGACTATAGATCATACTCTTGGATGAGTTGTAATTGCAAGTGACTGTTTATGTTTCTCAGAAGTGGTTGTGTGTGTGTGTGTGTGTGTGTGTGTGTGTGTGTGTGTGTGTGTGTGTGTGTGTGTGTGTGTGTGTGTGTGTGGTGAAGGGGGGGTCAGTGGTGTTTTTGTTTAAATAAAAAGGAGAAGTGTTGCATTGACTGTGGATTCTTTAGGAAATTGCTGTCGCACACGCAGGGGCTGGAGCCGGGCCAGGCGACGGAGACAGGAGAGTCTGGCTCCCAGCACCATTACTATGCCTGCTGGAGCCACGGAGGCCAAGCTGTGTGTGAGAATGAATGTGTATTTTGATAGTACTGCAGAATTTTGGGGGCCAAGCGAGACATGGGTTGGATATGTAACTGAGGGTGTAGGTACTTGTGTTAGTATTCTATTTTGGCTTACAAATATGTAATTTTATTAAATCTTCCTCTTTTGATTCTACATCCTTTTCACAATGTATGCTTCATTTAGGTTTGATCTCTATCTAAAGTACATCCAAGCTCTTTTTCCATCTCTCCATCTCAGTTCTTTGCAGTTAATTAACATTAGATTAAGGAACCAAAATCAATTCTTATTGTGTGCTTGTGTCTATATTTTGATTACAGGGATCAAAATATAGATTTATATTTTATTTATAGGATTAATATTGAACATGGGGGGGTGTACATGAGGTAGGTGTTTTTTACACAACACCAAAGTCCTCGCTAAGAAGGTAAAGCTATAAATCTCTGTAACGCAAACGGAAAGCTGGAGTCGCCGCTCTGGAGAAAACAGACTAAACACTGATGACCCCCAATGTCACACACACACACACACACACACACACACACACACACACACACACACACTTTCTGACCTGCTGGCCCAATGGTTAAGTTTTGGTCTAGCTGGTGAAGCAAACCAGTGTAAATATCCGTATATTAGGTGCCTGGGTGGCTCACCTGGTAAAGCAGGTACCCATTTATAGAGGTTTACTCCTTGACTCCGCCGCAAGTTCAACTCTGCCCTGTGGCCCTTTGCAGCATTTCATGCAGCTGTCCTGTATAAATGAAGCCTAAAATATCCCCAAAACAATCTTTAAATTTTTTATTTTTTTAATGTCAGTAAATCATAAAAAGCTGTTAGTAATTTCATTTTCAGGATATTCGGAGGTGGGCAACCAAAAAAACATCATGTTCTTCTTAAATGCTGTGCCAGTGCCACTTTTATACTATTGGAGCAATGATTTTTTTCATTATTGGTTAATCTACCAATTAATTAGCATGTGAAAAAGCTTCAGCACAACTATCTGACTTGCAAAAGTACATTTATTATCAACCTTTGAAACTAGGCCTTCATTAAACATCACCTGGTCAACTTTTTACTTACTCGTCCACTCTTTTCATCTCTAAAGAGCAAGGCTAATTGGGGATTGTTCAATAATCTACTACTACTCATTTTTATTATTATTAATTTTCCTTTATGTCATTGACGCACTATGTAGTAAGCTCTAAAAGTGATTAATTACATGAACACGTTTTGGTTATATTATGTCGAAGTACTCAAAGAATTTGTTTATTTTTCCAAATTTGACATAGTACAAGTAAGCAAGCACACAATCTGAAATGTTGATATATGCTAAATCTGCAATTTAACGCACATTTCTTTAAGAAAGGGCTTGATCAATGAAATCTGTGACAACCATTTTCATTGTTGAGAAGCAATGAGCAGTCATGAGAGTCTCTGCCTCCCTCTGCTGGAACAGACCGGTGCAGGCAAGGCAGCAGTTTGACCAGCCTGGTAACCCAAGGGCATAGTCCATAGCATCCAACGTCCCAGTGACTTCAATTTGCCCCCCAAACTCCGCAAGAACTGTTACATCGACCTTTGACCTTATACCACACACTGGGGCAACCTCATTTATCACCTGGATGTGGAGTGTTGTGATAGGTGGGGGGGGGGGGG
>NC_048423.1:4038008-4047587 GCF_013103735.1 Etheostoma cragini | reverse complement strand
GGGGGGGGGGCAGAGAGGTCAGGGAGTTAGGCCTGATTAATGTTTCGTGATACTCAGAAGGGGTCTCCATGAGGTGGGAGCACAGTGTGGCCTGGTTTGAATTAGCGACAAATTGACCCCTTAAAAACCTTTGTACTTACTGTTGTGGCTAGGGCTCCTGAAATGAGCAGAGAAAATGTTAAAAAACGTCACGCTTATAACAGAAACAAGCACCAACAATTTCATTTCTGTTTAATTTTGGGATGCCCATTTCTCCCTGCACAGCATCATTGTCACTGCCAACCTTATATCACCTATGCTCTGTGTTGCCAAATTTAAAAAAGGGACACAATGAGAATTAGTTTAAGATTTAGTTTTGACTGTTTCAACCAACATAAGACTGAATATAGAGTTTTTTTAGAGACAAGCAATATCTCAAGAAAACACAAAAAAAATGGGTTTTAATGACTTTTTAGTGAAAAAGACTTTGTTAAACACTGAAATTCAGTTGGTGCTACAGAATTCAACTATTGCTCAGTAAGATCAAGAGAGACACCACTCACTTTCAAATTACATTAGTTTTTAAAATGGATATTTGTGATGCAGAACTTCTTCACATGCTGCATGTAGCATACATATCAACATTAGCACTAGCGGTTGACGAATATGGGTTTTTAATTGCCGATATTAACAGAGCAAGGTGGTCGATATAATGCGGGTATCATGTTCCTGTCATTTTGGGGGGGCACTGGCTCAGTCCGTAGGAGTTGGGTTGGGAATCGGAAGGTCACTGATCAAGTCCCCGTATTGACTGAAGTACAGAATGTAGACTTGTAGCTAGTGCTAGAGATGTTAGTTCCCCTCCTGGTCACTGCCAGGTGCTCTTGAGCCAGGCACCGAGGTAGAAAGTACGTAGGACAGAGATTTCCACATTTCCCAGAAGTGACAGGTAAGCAAATACTAATTACATTTCAACGAATTTTGACATGCCACAGTAGAAAAAAGCACAGCTGCAAATAATGAATTAAATGATGGTGGAATACCATTGTGCATGCTTGCTCATGGTCACAGCTTACTAGGACACTGAAAATAAACATAACCATGTTGATGATATTATTAGTAACATCTGTGCTTTTCCTACAATGACAAGTCAAAATGTCAGAGAGACCAAACCCAACCAAATCCTCCTGAAATCTAAAGCTGTATACAAAGATACATGATATTCTGCCAAACCTAAAACTTTTAGAGCAACCAGTTCCCTTAGCTTCCCCACTTTGGATCTATAGGCTATGTTATAATGAAGACCTAGAACCTAGAAGGAAATGGCCTTAAAGTGCACGGTGGCAGTAATAAGAAGTTTGTATCACTCAATAGTGAAAAACGCAATTTCTCAGAGTTTTGTCTTGAATCTTCTTGTTTTTTCCAAACAGAGGTCCGAAACTTGATAGATAAACTAGCTAAGATATTTGCAGTGATTAAAAACAGAAAAAAGTAGCAAATTCTCACATTTAAAAACTGGACTGAGTAAATAAGCTGAATGACTAAACAATAAATCAATGTTGTTGATATGGTCTTATAATTAACCATGCACTGTGAACTGTGACAAATGAAAGATCAAACTAACTTACCTTGAGTAGATCGTAGCACTCCCACGTGTAGACTGCAGCTGAAGCTAGTCCAATTCAATGGCAAGTAGGCCTAGTCAGCTTTAGCTCATTTAGCTTTTCAACAGCAAGCCAAAATCCAGTGCACCTGTAAAAACGGGGAGGGGAGAAAACAATATTTAGGCCTACGTTACTGTGTGGCATATTTTATAACCTGATATCTAGAGCAATTTAATTATGAATGGCACATTTTTATAATGCTTGCTGATACCAAAGATTGTATAATACTCTGTCAACCCCACCGGCCACACTTTCTGATTGATTTTGAGGAAACCACAACGCAACATTTCTACCAGTTAAATGCACACATAGGCACGTATGTACACAATATGGGACTGTCCAGATACAAGCCTACTTGTTCATACGCCACCAGGTGGTAGACAAGTGTGTCCCAAGTGTGAAGTATGCGAACAGCCAGTACTTTTCCTAAAGGTACAACATGTAACATTTCTGCAATAAAATGTCTAACAACAACTATACCGTTATATATTTTGTTGAGTTGTGTACTTAAACTATCCTCAAGAATAACTGTAAATCATACAATGTCCCAAAAAGAATAATAATACAGCTTGCCATCTGCCACACAGCATAATTTTGTCATTGATTACATGCCACTCACAACATGCTCAAAACATCCAAAAAGTGACAGGTATTGTGATATTGTTGTGATATAGCTGTTGGCTAATGTTAGCTTGCTTGCTCGCGAACTGGTCAACTAGCATAAAGAAAGTCAGTTTTTAGTGCATGTGCACTAGAGGTTACACAAAGTAACTAACTATAGTAAGGCACTTTTTTGAGTAAAGGGGACTATTTAAAAAACTTGTTTTTTTAAGGCCGGTCTTCTTGTTATTTGGGTTTTGTTTGGTCACATAGCGTTTGAAAATACTGTTCATGATATAATTATTTTGATTTCTTTGACTAGGGGGCCATTACTAAAGACACTGCAACAATTATGTTACGTGACATAACTGTAAAATTTGGATATTATGAATATCTGTCTCCATGAGAGTGAAGTTGTAGTGTTTACTCCAGTGATGATGAATGGGATGCTGACACTGTGTGTGTGTGTGTGGACTTATTAACTGTTATATACACAAGAGAGCTTTGGATGAATGGCCCTCCAATACCCTGAGGGGAAATATCTTCTGCATGAAGTACATAGAGAATATAAAGAGTAAATATTAGGACAGTTTAAGGATACAAAAACAACACACACACTGACAGAAACCAGACGTAGCTTCTTTCTTCTTCTTTTTTTTAAAAGGTAGTACTTATTAGAACTTTTTATGGTAACAAAGATAGTTCTCAAACAGAAAATGTTACATAAGGACATGCTCTTTGATAATTAGATAGCATTTACCATGTTTTTTAGTTCACATATTAAATGCCAAAATCAATTCCTAGCCAAAAACAGGTTTAGCTATCTAACAAGGAAAATCTGAGTGTTTTCAAATGCAGTAAACTAATGTGCCTTCTCTTTTTAACTTACCTTGTTTTATAAACTGTAACAATGCTAATAAGTTGTACTTTTTCACCTGAAGGTTTACCCGATGTGGGACGTAGTGAAACAGGACATTTCATTACCAAAACATTGGATTTACTATTAGTATATACTAATGGTGTGTATCTATATTAATGTTTGTCTGTTTCTTATTATAAAACAATATAAAACAATATAGATTGGCAGTGTGAGAAAACCTTTTCCTCTCATTCCAGTTCATTTAAAGGAGACTACAGACTGGCTTTAGTCTGAATTTTCCCATTTAATCCACATGGTGGCAGTCTAGACCCCAAATGGTTGCTTAAGGGTGATGTCATAATTTCTCAAATTACAAAAACATCCATTTACTAGGAAAGATAACGTAAAGTAAATGTTGGGTTGCAGTTGAAGTCTACAAGGTTGCATTTTTATAAATTATGCGAAATTAAAAAGTTAAACCATGAAAAACAATTTTAGGCATTATCACCAGATCTTCAGACAGGACCAGGCATTCTCCACATGTTTCTGAAGACAAAATGGAATAAGCCATCTACAGTAAAACGTTAAACTATTTAGGACACAAAATCTGTTTTTAGTACAACTTTCTACTGATGTAGAGATGTCAGAGTGAGGGGGCCTTGCTCAAGAGCACCTTGGCAGTGCCCAGGAGGTGAACTGACATCATTCCAGCTACCAGTCCACACTCCGTACTTTGGTCTGTACGGGGGTTCCCAACCCAACTCCCTACGGACTGAGCTACACACCAGTGTAATGGCTACACAACAAGGTTGTGGTAACAGTGTGTATAAGCAATAAGCTATGCCATGTTCAAATTGCTAATGTACAGGTTATCAAATAACTTTCATGAGTTTAAAGCTACTATGGGCTACTTATTGTAAAGATTTTAATAAAAAAAAAGCTTAATTTGTATGTTAAAAATAAAAAAGTATTGGTGACTCTGATAACAGCAGTTTAAGGAATTACAGTATTATTGTTAAACTCCTGTCATTTGGAGAAACCCTTTACTTTAAACATGTAGGATGTAGGGAACACCAGCTGAGGGCGCTACACGACCACAGTTTTAAACTCAAACGTGTTGATTTTTCGCAGGCTAGTTTACTTCACAATGGCAATAAGAGATTACACACAGCTGCTATGGATTACCTGAGAGGCTCTCAAAGATATGGTTGTAAAAAGTTAACAAGATTAACTAGAAAATCCCTTTAATCTTTTTTGTTTCATCAGACGCGCATATGGAATGGACGAGGACACATCTTTTCTTTTGTTCAATTAAATGATCATTCAATCTATACTATTTTATTAGCAAAGTGGTTAAAATTAACAACTCCAAGTGACAAGCAATGTGTGCCTTCGGTATTTTTGTGATGTATGGGCTACCTATAGTAACCTCATGTATAATCTAACACACCGAGTGGCGAGTTTACAGGGACAACCTCACTGTATTTTATGACTATGAAATATCGATGATATCCCAATAGGATCTTATCTTACATGTAGTCTGTTATAAGGATAGGTATTTGTAGGATATATCAAGTTAAGTACAAAGGTGACATGTCCGGATTTGAAATTAAGGATCTGTAGAAAAGAAAGGAGGAAGGGGGGTCATTTATCAAGGGCCCCTATGGCTTCCAGCCATCGTGGGCCCTCCACCAAAATGTAGATCGACGTCACCGCTTCCGCCCTGAATCCCCCTCCTCCCCCTCTCCCTCCTCCGGCGTCGTTGGAGCTGCTCGGCTGCCTGCAATCCAACATGGAGTAGAGAGAGATGGGGCTCTAGCGGGGCCACCCCTCGGTAACAACAGCGACGACGCGCTTTTAACGCATAACTGGAACCGAAGTCGTCGGTGAAAACATGCGCTTTAGGATTTAAAACGGATTGTGTGCCTTGTGTGTTCGTCCGTGCGTGCGTGCTTGCGTTTGGGGAGGGGGGGCGAAGAGAAGAGCTGGATTCGGCTACTAAATTGTCTGTATAGGTTACGTTACCTAGTGAAGGCGATGGGATATTAACAGGTATAAGAAAGGTGCATTTGCGATCCAGAATAAACTGGGTGTCTTCGGGGGGAAATAGGGGAAAAGCGAGAAAAAGGAGACGGGAGGCTCAGCCAGTCGAAGGCAAGCCAAAGAGCCGACACTCGCACAAAGGCGCAGGGGGATTTATGCGGAATTGGAGACAGAATCGGAGGAGCAGCGGTGAAAGAATGACGAGCGAAAAGTATGCAACCGCCGTGGTACATTACCTGAGGTGAAACGAGAAAATGATAGAAGAAACACACCCAAACGAGTAAGTATACTGTGGCTCGACTATTTCTCTATCAATCTCTCTTTTTCGCTTCTCCCAGTGTCTACAAGTTGGAGATGACTGGGGTAAGTTGGTGGAATGAGCAGCCTAACACTCCAGCTACAAAGCTGGTTTCCATTTATGATTTGCATTTATTTTATTCTTTCGATGGGATTTTGTGCTGCTGCGGAGTAGCCCAATGCATTGACAGTGCATAGGGTTTTTTCAGGGCCCCCACCGTGTAGACTAGTCTCGAGAAGGCAAGAGAGAAAGGAGAGGAGTAGGAGGAGGAGGGGAATAAGCGTGGGTGGATCGGAAACATTTTCTGAAAGGATCTGAAGCGAGAGAGCAGGCCCTGTTGCAGCGTAACTTAGAAACTCAAACATGCCCCGAAGTTACCTTTTAGAAATACATACACAGCAGCGAGCTCACGCACTTCTTGTTTGTGCAGAAAAAAATAAAAATAAAACCTGACGGCGTTTACAGAGGAAATTTCGAATCGTTATTTGGCCACATCTGTGTGTTTGCTTCCAACCGAAGGGGGAAGTCTCACAGGATATGAGATATCCGATATGCCTCATCCGCCATCTCTTTCTCAATCGCACTCATTTGCATAGGCTCCCGCGCTCCATTCATAAAAAAGAAAACCTATTGTAAATGACTTTTCCTGAAAAAAAAATTACGCGTCCGTATCTCTTTGATTCGAATCTCATAAACTCGTTTCCGTCTGACAGAAAGACCCATGAGTCAAACTGCAGCTAATATAGAGCCGTAGGCTGCAACGTGTAGGCCCACCGACCTGTTTAAACGACACCCGGCCTAGCGCTTGAAGCGTAAAATTAGCTTAGCCGAGAAGGAACTGTAGTCTATCTTAATCTGAATCAGGCTACTAAATTTCATAATGGCAGGTGGCAGGGCGCTTTTTAGCCTTTTGTGAATATTATCAAAACAAACACGAATAGACCACCAGGTTTAAAAACAGGCAGTGTTTTTCAATGTAGGTATGACGAGCCATTGTAAAATAAATCTCTTTGAGGCTCGAATGAAAAATGTGCAGACATTTGAACAGGCATGCCAGGGCCATTTAAGTTATAGGCTCCCAGTTTGCCTTTTTGGTTTGTTTTTTACAACTCCATTAGCCTATATCGACAACTCCTGCCGCCGCCAGAGTCAGTCTAACATTACACGGGGCTGTGCTCGGTAGGAATGTCTGCCTTGCAGATCTCTGTCGGCGGGGTGGAAGGGCACTGTTGGGGAGGTTCGCGCTGCTGTGGCGTGACGCAGCCTCATTCATAAAAGCCCTCTAACCTTCAGCGCGTCCCCATTCATGCCTGATGGCCGTACTCTGCCCTATGAAGCCAGCAAACAGCGACTCTGTCTGCCTCTCCTAGGTTACACTGTGGATGTATTAAGAGAACGGGTTACACGGACAGATAGGATAAAGGGACTGAAACCATAGACTGTATACAGTATATATTGAGTCTATGGCTGAAACCGAGCCCCAGTTTGTAACTCTTATGTAGGCTATTAGCTAGCATTGCAAACTGGGGCTAGCTGCAACCACGTTTCGTTAGGAGATTGTTAGAACCAACCTGAATGCCCTCTTTGGGTGTCTTGTACAGTCTGAAACTGTTTAAACGTCCCCCGGGTTTCTCCCTGACAATAGCTACACATGTATGGCCTTTCCGAATCATACATTTCTAAACAAACCGTTGCGTTAGCCCGGAATTTAAAAGTGCCCCTCACTTCCGGGCGAAGAAGCGTTTCCATGGTGATGACGTGTGGTTCTTTTCTCATGGCGGTGTGTGGACCACGCCCACGATTGTTGATTGACTCGTTGACAAAACAAAAACATTTGTCCTTTTTTTTAAATATAAGAATCTGGTTCAAATAAAATCATATATCTGTCAAACACGTTCAAAACATTTCATTTGAAGGTGTCACGTTTTACATAGTTAGCCAGTTACTGTTCAATTTAACTTAAACTGATCTTAAGTGTTCTGCAAGTTTAATAACGTACAATAGAAATTAATTTTAATTAGTGCTGATGCTAACTTTTGACCTTGACTTTTAATCTTTGGATTCCCATTGGCTAGTGGTTATCCAGACTGGGTTGACCTATGACATCCAACAGCTGCAGATCTGTAGGCTATTCATATAAATGAATGCAATTTACAGAATCACTTATCATTACCTGCTCATTGCTATGTCATGTCACTTGGCTACACCAGCTAACCTAAGATTGCTTAGCAGAAGAGTATTGAACTGCTTTGTTTTAAAACTGTAACGTGCAACTGTGAACTATAATGGGAAAAGAACTCGTGACGTACTGTTTTTAAAATGGAGGTTATTTCAGTTGCAGTGAACACAATGTTCAGTTTAGGTTTATCTGTTATTTGGCATTGAAGGAGTAGATTTCAAAAATATTTCTCTACAAAATGCTATTCTCTGTAACATGTAATAGTAACCTATTCCTGCTACTAAATGCTGTGTCATGCAAAAGCGTTTGTCTTATTACCGGAAGAAACTGCATCATTGTGCAGTTATCTGCTAGTTTGTGTGTTGTGGGTTTCTTATCAGCAGTAAATCCCTTTTGAGATTAAGGCAGGGTCATGAAATAAAAGACACACCTTTTTATAAATCATGTGTCATGTTAAAAGGTGCAGCAGTGTACCTTTCCTCTGATTATGTAGCCTATGTCACAGATATTTCCCAACCTCTCTTAGTTTATAAGGGGTTTTAATTGTGTCTGTATAGTGGACTTTTTTTCTGATGATGCCTGCTATGTAGATTGGTCCATTGAGCAATGACTTCAATAACATTTTATTAATAGTATCATTTCAATACAAGAAATATGTCAAGACACTTTATTGATAGAGTAGGTCTAGACCACATTCTATAATTTACAAGGACTCATCAGTTCTAGTAGTTCCCTCCAGAGCAAGCAACAGTGTGACAGTGGCGAGGAAAAACTTCCTTTTAGGAAGAAACCTGGGACAGACCCAGGCTCTTGGTAGGCTGTGTCTGACGGACGGTTGGAGTTGTAATGAAGAGTGGCAATACCAGTCACAGAAAAAGATGATGGAAAGGTGACTAAAATAGTAGTTTGTAGTAGTTGATGGCATAGCAGGTTACTGCACAGCGTTACAAGGCACAGCAGAGCATGGCAGGATGTAACAGGGCATCACAGGACGTGTAGCAGGACCAAGGCAACAGCTGCAAGCTTCAGATGTGCATTCAATCAGATTTGGTGTGTCAGTTTTGCTATCAGCATGCAATGTGATTACAGGCACATACACCCGTACACCCGGCTTTTGTTGACTACATGTCCAGAACTAAATTATAACCTCACACACACACAAGCAGAGGATATATTGATCTGGTGTGTACTGCTGCAGGGTCAGCATGTGCACTGTCAGGAGATGCCCGGTGACATTCAGCTAAGGTCAACGTAGCAAACGAAATATAATCCATCCCTGAACTAAAAGCACTCATCAATTGGCAAACACAGCAGTGAGGAGTTAGCAGGTCTGCATGTTTCCTCAGCAGGACTGTTCTTTTCCTCCCATATTTGTTTCTACGCTGGCAGCATTTGATATTGGGGATATGAATTTGGGACAACAAAATAATGCGTAATTAGCAGAAAAAAAACTTTCTATCATAAAGCTGCATCTACATTGGAGTATCCTTCAACTATTTTGTTAAATTAAATGAATAATCCAGCAGTAGATACATGTGCCACTGTTCTAAAGGTCACTGTGTGTTGAAAGTGATTTACTTTTCCTGTTGTACCCATTTGCCCTTAATCAAATGTAGGAAATCACTTTAGCAAAATAAAAGACAGGGCTGTCTTTTATTTTGCTAAAGTGATTTCCTACATTTCCGCAACAAGCCAGAGGAAAATAAATTGATGCATTTATCTGTAAGTTGTACATAGTTGTAGGTGGTAAAGGATTGCAATATGGGCTATAGAGGGTGTTTTTTGTACTTAAAAAGCAAGGTCCCCTTACCTCAGATGCAACATGTGTTGGAGCTGCATTGCATTCTGGTCTTTTGAGGCTGCAAGAAACCAAAGGCGCGCATATATACAGTGGGTACGGAAAGTATTCAGACCCCTTTAAATTTTTCACTCTTTGTTTCATTGCAGCCTTTTTCCA
>NC_048423.1:4019421-4037908 GCF_013103735.1 Etheostoma cragini | reverse complement strand
CACACACACACACACGCGCATCATGTGGAAGTGATCCATGTTCAGAGTTTCCTGTGTTTTACAAAGAGGCTCATCACTGGTTGCTATCCGGAGCCTTTATATAATGGCCAGAGCTGTTTATATCTTGAGACCAACAATGGACCCGGATTGTTTGCCTGTTTTTTTTTTCTTTTACTAATCTCTGCTCATCAGCTGACTGGATGACCAGTATTATAATAGCTTGAGTTTTTATTCACTTCACTCACAATGTGTTTTCCGCTTGTCACACTAAGTATACAACAATCCATTGTGCTGGTTATGGTTAAGACTCAAATTCTAGCAATTCAACTCGTCAGTGAATAAACTCTATGAACCTTCACTTATAAAGTAACCAGTGCAGGTTACTTTTTGACATCATAGTACCCGGATGAATTGGCCTGAATCACCACACAAAGTACAGTTTGCGTGCATGGAATGTGTGTGCTTATGTAGATAAATACTGTTGTTCTGGTTGTTATGTTTAGTCACTCTTCCACAGCTTCAGATCTGTGGCAATCTCACCTACTACTCTCATTTTCAGTTTTAATGCAGAGATTCACAGTCTTAAGAGGATATGTCGGACAAATGCTTCTTAGAAACTGGTTGTTTTAATGTTAAAGGTCCCATGGCATTGACATTTTGGATGCTTTTACATAGGCTCAGTGGTCCCCTAATTCCATATCTGAAGTATTTTCCCAGAATTTCAGCAGTGGTGCAGAATTACAGCCACTAGAGCCAGTCCCACAATGAGCTTCCCTTAGGACGTTCCATTTCTGTGTCTATTGTTTTAAATGTTACTAAGTGTGTGTGTGGGGGGGGGGGCAAGGTGGAAGATGGAGGTGTGGCCTTGTCCAACTGCCACTTTGCTCTTTGAAAGCCATGATGTCTCTCTCTCTCATGGGTGGGCTAAATTCTCTGGGCGGGCAAAGCCAAGAAAGGGGAGCTAACCCTGCCCCTTATGACCTCCATAAGGAGGAATATTCCAGATTGGCCTATTTGAGATTTAATTTTCTCAAAGGCAGAGCAGAGTACCCGGGGCTCGGGTTTTACACCTATCGCCATTTCTAGCCACTGAGGAAACGCATATTAATGATTAAAACCTCAAAGTGACATTTTCATGCCATGGGACCTTCAACTAAAGTATTCATACAACAAATAATGGAGAAACACTACGGGTTATTCAAAACTAGCCACAAGTAGCATCCAGGATCATTGCAGCCCATCATGTCTAATGGTGAATATACCAGCATATTTAGACAAGGGAAGCCCTAAGAGAACCGGGTTCCTTGTTCATTATGCAAATAATTTTCAGTTGGTTTGGTGCCCTGGAGCTGGACCACAGGCCATCCAATTACAAGATAAACCATTGACATTTGACAGTTTATGTAAACCCAGACTACCTGATTAAACACACCAAGGTTGACATTTTGATGGATGTTGACCTCGGTTGCAGAGCGCATTATAGAAAGCCCCTCATCCCTTGATCTAAAGCGGTAAGCCTACAGTATAAGAGGATATGAACCATTATAGAAGGTTTTGTTTGGCTTTTCAGTGACTTGTAAGAGGTTTAGAACCAATTGGTTCATTTTCAGTACGCTAGAGATGGAGGGGTGCAGAGGCACCTCAAGGATGACGGCAAGCGTCTTGTAACTTGCAACACAATTGGGCCCCAAAGAGTTCTTTTTCACACAAAAATACAGTATCCTAATTCCTTTGTCCATATAGGCCAATTAGGCTTCAGAAATAATGCTTTGGAGTTCCAATTTTAGAAGCATCTAGCAATTTCTTTCTATATGGTAGACCTGAGAACAATCTGTGACAGCATGTTATTCATCCATTTTAAAGGGTTAAATAACCAGGATTAGGTCTGAACTCACGTTGTTGATTTGGGTGTGGGAAGTTATCCTCACACCAGCAGTCTGAGTCCCGTGCTGCCTAGACCAAATGGGAGCGTTCCATATAACTGTGGCTGATTGACAGGAAGCTGATCAAACTTTCCCTCAGGAGCCTACAGGGTCACTAGTTGTGAATGAACTCTCTTCCACCCCACCACTCTCTCTATTCCTTTCTTTTCCATTTCTCAGTGAAATAAAACTAGATGAAATTGTCTTTGCAGAGTTTGGCTAATTCCTCATATATTTTTAGTTTAATTTTATTTCTGTGTCATGCCATATAACTAAAATGTCACAAATATGTGTTATTTGTATTTAATTCGCCTTACTTTGTCAAAATCTGCTTGTTTGTTTAGCCTACTATTATAGAACACATTTTGCCCACACTTTTGTTCAGTTCCTTCTCTTTGTCCCTTCAAAAAATACTGATATGAACCTGTAATACAAAGAATTGGAGTTTACATTTTAAATATTCAATAAGTTGTATTTAAAAATAAATTGTGTGTTCTTCCCCTCAAATACATAGGGATTTATTTTATTTAAACTGTTTGTAACAAGTGCTGGAACTTTTTTAGGGGGAGGTAGAAATATAAGGAGGAGGGGGGAGACAATCCAAAGTATTTTTTAATAAATCATTGTGAAATAGATAAAGTAAGGACTTACACATGCTAATAGAATCTTAACAATAGTCTTAAAAATCCAGATATGAAATTGTGATGTGAAACAGAGAAAGTCAGCAAAATCCTTTTTCCCCCTTTATTTTTTTACTTGATAAACAACCTTTAATAAACTCTATATTTCTGCGCACACACCTTTCTGCATGTGTCAATGCTGGCAGGGTTGTGCACATCAATGTAGTTGCTGGTACAAGACAAAAAAGTGAATTTTTAAAGAAGGTGAAGTCCGCACAACAGCTTAATTCTCTGGGAAAATAATTTAATAGTGCAAATAAGGCACACTGTGTTCCTTGTTTGATCTATTTAAGTATTTTTGCACAGAGTTATTGCTGTTGTCTGCACCAGGAGTGTCAGCCTGAGCTGTGAAACACTGTTCAGTGCATCAAAACTACAAATCAATAATTAAATAATTCTGATTGTGAAGCACCTTTGAGTCACTTCCTGATTGCTGCAGACCAGGCATGTGGTGTGTGGGTGTGTGTAAGGAGCGCCATATAGAGAGGTGGACCGTGTGTGTGTGTGTGTGGGCGGGCGGGCAGTTCTGTTGATCAGGCAGAGGTGCGGCCAGTCATTCCTTATCAGAGGAAGTATAGCCACCCTTATCACACATGGCTGCGCTGCCCTCCCTGGCCCTTTTATCTGTTACACATGAGCTGGATTCCAGACCTAATAACCAGACTGCTCCCCGACCCCCTTTTTACACAGACCGTGTCAGGTATTTACAGGGCCCATCTCACTAAGTAGCACCCCTAATAGTATGTGCTCTAAAAGAATGTCTTCAAAAGGTTATATATTCCAGCTCACATTTAGTGGTGTTTTGATTGTAAATATGGACAGAATGTGGGTGCTGACATGGCTTAAAAGCAAAGAAATCTAGAGTTTATTGATGGTGCACTTATTTGGCTTGGCAGGGAATCAACAGGTGTATACTCCACCCACAGCTCATTTCCTCTATTATGAAATGGACTTCTATGCAAGGTGTGGACCAGGCACAGTGAGTGCGAGTGAGAGTGTAGAATCAATGCTTCAAATACTATACAGCGCAGCAATTGTGTGTGTATGTATGTGTACTGTGAATATGTATGTATGTATGTATGTGTGTATGTATGTATGTATGTATGTGTGTGTGTTTGCATCTCATTTACAGAGCACAGGGAGACAATACATTTGCTAAGTTAAGCTAATGCAATAGAAGCAGGTTTAATTCAACTTTTAAAACAGCCAATGTATTGAAATGCCACTGAATATTCCTTTTTCTTAAATTCTGCTTTTTTAAAGCGGCTTTTGTCAAATTTTTAGATTAACAATGTATGACCTGACTTTGTGAAAGGGGTTGCAGATGACAGCTATTTTTTGGTGAAAACTCTCTAAAATGTCCACTGTACAGACCACCAAAGTACAGATTGACAAAGTTAGGGACTAGTTGATGAACACAGTAGGGAGCTATTTCCCTTAAGAGTTGGTGGAGACTAAAGCGGAGCTAAAAGCAGAGTGAACATTGGATATCAATTAGGCAAGAGCCCTTAGAAATGAACCAAAATGAATGCTAACGTTGTTCTGTGTCGGGAGGAGGGCACCTACAATCTATCTATGCTATTTTATGTCTGTGGCTGCAGTGTACTCATTAAAACTGTGAGTGATTGTCACAATGCTTACTACTGTAACTCTGTATTGTCATGATATTGAATGGCACCTCCACTAGCTGGGGGAGCTTGTGAGTCAGGTTTGGAGGAAGTCAACAGACACTAAATCAGAAATGTGGCCTCAAGACACACACAACATTCACACATTTGCCACCAACAGGCAACAGTATATTGTGGTATAGTGAAAGAGGTTGTGCAGCTACAGTGTACTGCCTGTCTTTAAGAAGTGTGAGCCAGACACACCCTGCACCTTTCACATGATGGCAACCACTCACATTAAATTAGAAGAGGATGTGATAAGATGTGATACATGAATTGCCCACTCTTTCCTTATCAGTGAGGTGTTGAGTTCCCCCTCTATCTTCCTTTTAAACTGAGTCATCACTCAGCCTCTGACGCAACACTTTACACCCTTGTCCCACCAAAAAGTTTGTATGTGAATTCCGCACAAATAGGTGATTATAAATAGTATTATTATCCACCTTTTCTTGATATGGACATCGTAGTCCTTTTTCAGCATCTGTACCTCGTGCTGCATTTGTGGGTACCGAATTAGAATCACAGTTCCCAAATGTATGTGCGTGTATTAGTGCCAGAATGTGTGGTCACTCCCAAGTGTATTAAAGTAGCGTGTTGCTGCGGGTTGTGGCTGTCTGTGTGTTCCGACCACAGATTAAAGGGCCTGTGGGCAGACAGGGCTCTAAACATGGGTCACAAGACATCCCAAAATGTGACAAGTTTATCTCAGAGAGCTGATAGCCGGTATCGTGTATCTTAAAGCACATGTGCTTATATAGCACAGAATTTTGGGTTATTTCTGTGTGTGGGTGGACTGGACGTGTGGTTGTGTATGGGAATGGTGTCGTACATGAGTCATGTTAAACCACGGAGGTGCTTTGATATAAAAACAGCAGAGTGGATTTTTACACTAAACACTTTTCTGTGATAGGACTAAGAAGTCAGCAAACCTAACTAACACCAAAATCGTTCAAAATTAATATATACACACACATTGGCTAGCAAAGTTAATTCAAGGTGAGGGTAATATACGTATCTCAATAACTAACCCCAATTTTTTTATCACTACTTCTTTACTCGTATCCACCCTGCGCAAAAAGCTTTTCAACCATTATGAAAGCTACTCAAGTCAATCTTGCATAGCTATACATAACCAGCCATTTCAACAAAAGTAACAGTAGTTGAACATAAGGACATAAAATAACAATAATCACTAATTGTAAAAAGCCAGTTACCAGGAGCCTAGCTGACCTTTCAGTATAACCACTGTAGCCTCTGGCTAGCAGCTTTAAGGTAAACTAGATTGCTTCCTTTCACAATTATGAAATAATGGAATTATAAATAGATCAGTGACATTTCTATTTTGAATTTCCATTATTTCTTTTGTTGCAATTCAAGTTTCCCACGTGGCTAAATAGAACTTGAATGACTGTTTGCCTCCACCCATTGTGGTTTGGCATGACAAATGAAACAACGCCTCCCTACAAAGTGAAGTCCTGACGCTCCAGTCTGCCAATAACACTTTTAGTGAATCTACATGAATGTAATTTGTTTAAAATGTACTTCAAAATGTAGGTTTTAGCTGTTGTGTCTTCAGTGCACTAACACAACAAACTGTACGCAACCCTTGTTGGTGAATCTGTAGTCTGCGTTTCTGTACAAGCCACCCAGTCTGTCTGTCATTCAGTCAGTTTTATGAATGTGTGTGGGCGGGAGCTGGTGAACCAGTTTGTGTGTGTGTGTGTGTGTGTGTGTGTGTGTGTGTGTGTGTGTCTGTGTGTGTTATGTGCGCGCGCGCACATAACATCCCTGGGACTGTCTGTAAGCTAATTACATAACAACACCTCTCTTATTCCCTCCCACTCAGCCTCTCTCTTGTTTGTCTTCATCTCTTTGCCACACGCACACACAAACACGCACACACTGTGCAGCATCGATGGAATACACAGAGGTACATCCTGTTATTGTCAGATCATTCATGTGGATTGTGACCGTCTTCATTGTGTCCCTATGAGGGTGGTGGCTGTCTTGCTAATGCTTGAGAATGTCTTGTATATTTTCCATTCAACCTTGATTATATTGTCTCATGTTATAGTCAATGGCGACTATGTGAACTGCAGAGAGAGTTTTTGTCATGTATTGTTTTGTATTACTGCTGTATAGAAGAAATTGCAGCTGTATTATGTGTCTAGTATACTAATTAACAATTGTGTAGTTCAGGCTAACAGGGCTAACTAATTCTTATTTTCATTATCAGTATAATCTGTTTTACTTTTTTGATGAAGGGATTAATAATTTGTCTATAAAAGTAAAACAGAGAAAAATGTAGGAAAGAAAATAGAAAATGCAGAATTTGGATGATCGTATATAACCACTGGGCCACTGCACACTCCGATAAGGGGTGGTAAGCAAGCACCGAGGTGGTAAGTAATGCAGATTGTGACTACTCTTAATCCATTCTCATTATCAATTTAGTAAGTAAATGATGGTGTAAACAACAGCCACATATATAAAATATAGTGTGTGCGTAGTTGTCCTGATGCGACACCTCCCACCTCAGCACAGCGGGGAGCAGGCTAAGTCGTGACTTGAGAAACTCCCTCAAACATTCTGCCACTGTGTGAATGCAGCTCTATAATAAACTGCTGTGGCCTGATTAAGTGACGTTTGACAATACGGGATAGTTTTTTCACAAGTGGAGGCCAAGATATAATGTTCGTTGCTACCTGCAAAAGAATCTTTGTTGCCTCACGAGTTTTTGCATTACGTGAAAAATATTTTTTACAAGTATTTAAGCCTTGAAAAAAGATTTTCACTTTCCTTCCTGGTAGCTTCTCTGAGTGTTGTTTTTAAAGTAAAACATTTTCAGATGTTTGCATCTTTAACCTGTGGGTTAAGGACAGATGGTCTAGCTAGGTGTCTGGTTTAACCCTGCAGAGATCTGAGGAGCAGTTCATCCTAGTCTTTATAAGTCCACCGGAATTTAATATTACAACACAAAGAAAGCAGAAGGTAACAGATACCTGGGCAAAAAGAGCGGAATCTGGCGGAATTTCCAGCATCCCCAGAGCAATTCCGGAAGGGGAACTTCATGGATACGGACTAGCATGCTAACATGCTTTTTCTCTGTCTCCGTCTCTCTTTCTCTATGCAGTGACAGCTACATTGTGCGTGTGAAAGCGGTGGTGATGACGCGGGACGACTCGAGTGGGGGTTGGCTGGCCCAGGACGGGGGAGCTCTGAGCAAGGTTGGGGTCTGCCGCCTCCTTCCACCAGAGCTGGCGCCCGTGCCGACCTCCTGTAGCTCCCAGTTCCTCATCCGTGGTGAGCGGCTGCGGGACAAACGGGTAAAACACACACAAAGACATCAACAACAGCACATGAAAGTTCATTTAAGATTAAGATGTGGAAAATGTATTCGGAAATCTTTCTTCAAACAGGTGATCCTGGACTGTCCGTTAAAGAAGGAACTTGTGTACACCATAGCAACGCCCACGTTTCACCATTGGAAGGTGGAAGACAGGAAGTGTGGCCTGTCCTTCCAGAGTCCAGCTGACGCCAGAGCGTTCGACAGAGGGGTACGGAAAGCCATTGAAGACCTGGCTGAAGGTACGGACACAGATTCTAAAGATGGACGAATAGATGATGTAAACTTGACTGATGTTCATTTCACCCAAGATGCTCCTGTATCACCGTGAAACATCTCCTTGGCTTCTGTTAATCTTTTCCACATAGTCCATCTCCTGTTCACTGTCAGTGGATGAGCTCCAGATTCGAAAATCCATCATCCAGTATAGTTTTGGACCCCTGAATTAAAGGAGGTTTTCTTCTCTGTAGGTTCCACAACCTCCTCTACAGCACTCCAGAATGAGGGCGAGCTGGGTGACGACGACGTCTTCACTGTAAGCATGTTTACTTCATTCATGTGCTATAAATAAAATCTTTTTAACTTGCCCATTGTAACGCCTGCAAATCTATGTGCTATCAAGTGACTAAATAAGGAGTCAAGGTTCAACAACTAGGATGTTTCAAGTCTGAATAAAAGGCCCTTGCTAGAAAAAAAGGACATTGACATAAACTGCCAAAATCAAGCTGACAAATAAGATCATTTTCCAAGCCATGTGTTTCCACTCAAGTCTGGGTAGCTCATTAAAGTCATATCATAGAAAATTGTGAAACTGTTGATGGTAACAAACACCCTAAGGATGCATCATTAAAATGTAAGTACAACTACTCACTGATCATACACACACTGATACAACTGCTTCTGCATCCCGCAAAAGACTTTGTTGCAGGAAGAATTCAACTTGGCAATTCAATCAGGATCCCCTCCCTTTCACGTATACCTGCCAC
Source organism: Etheostoma cragini (assembly GCF_013103735.1). NCBI lineage: Eukaryota > Metazoa > Chordata > Actinopteri > Perciformes > Percidae > Etheostoma > Etheostoma cragini. The sequence goes on along the minus strand of NC_048423.1, from coordinate 4,029,307 downwards.
AGCACATGAAGTGTGTGGGTGTGTGTGTGTGTGTAGGGGGGGGGGGGGGGGGGGGGGGGGGGGGGGGGGGGGGGGGGGGTTCTCTACCTTAAATTAGCATGACGGATCCCTCCCCCCACTCTGTAACCTGACACCAGGAGCAGCAGGCAGGGTCACAAGGTCACTTCCTGTATCCCACCACCTCTCTCTCTCCTAGCGGGCCCCCTCCCCTTCCCCCTCACAAACCCTTCCACTCGAAAAAGAGAGCTGCCACCAAACTAGCAGCTAGCAGCTGTTTCCCAGCTTAGTGCAGTGCCGGTGATTTACGAGAGGAAGTGCCTCGTGGTTCATCTTTGACTCGAGCTGTCTGTAAGGGCCAAGACTAATAGGTACTCTGCTGGGAGTGTGCAGCCACCACAGAGACGCATACAAACGCATAAGGAGGGATGGAGGGGAGGCTACAGCCCTCCCCTCAGAGGCAGGAATCTCTGATATGGAGCATCAGGTTTTTCAGGAAAGTATAAGCTTTCAGTGCAACAAGAAAGCCAATTCCTTTGGTGGTGTTGCTTTAAAAGTCACTATACTCACCCCATATTAGATTCAGCTGCTCATTTCTATTTCAGTTGTAAAAGCTCATTATAAAACATATAGTGAGATAGCCTCCAGATTTCTATTTTACACTCCTTTTTAAAACGTACAGTATTTCTTTTTCTAACGGCTTAATTTTTGAAGCTCACCCTGTCAGTTGTTTGGAGCTCTAATGGCCCTGAGACACCACAAACTTACAAAGGCTGAAAAATAGTTTCTCATTGTGTCCGCTTTTACAATATGTACTTGAACACACCTGCAAAACGTCTTCACCTGCAGTATGGGAATTACCAGCCTGTAGTCTGTATTTTCAAACCATGAAAAACACAGTGGCCTCAATCATTTTTCCTGATGTTTAAACTTTGTTGTCATATATGTGTCTGATAACGCTAAAGCTTGCACTGATGAGTATAGCGTTCCACTGGTGTAAACAGTGTAAGGTGTTAGGGGGCTTGTAGAAGAAGGTGGAGAACGTGGTGGAAAGCACAGAGCATTGAGTACCATTTCGAGAAACAAAGTTTCACCTTAAAAGTATGTAGAGCTTATGTGGTTTTGCAAATTTGAGCCAAGGCTAAATTATTTCACTCCTTCTGCTAATAGGACTGCAACACGCCTCATTGTGTCTTGTGAATAAGCATCAGACTGTCAAATGTTAATGTTAACAGTGACACCAAAAATCACAAGTTAACAACTCTGGGATACACTGATGGGTTCAGTACTGCTTGTGTTCCTCTCAGCCTGTGCTAATGACCTTTCCTAAAGTTAGCGGTGGCGGCAGAGTTTGCGAGGTTGGCGGTCGTGGACAGGGGGAAATGCTGAAGCAGATTTACAGCCTTTGGGGGGGACGGGAGAGGATGGTGCAGAGGAGGGAGGGGAGAGAGGGCTAGGATGGACATACTTCCCTAAGTTATTCTTTGTTTGTCAAACCTAAACTTAACCCGACCCTTCCTTTGCACCTCCCTTCAGCACTCTTTCAGTTTCCTCTCTGTCTCAATTTCGGTCATTCACAACAGGGAGAGTGAGAGCTATTGAAACAATTCTGGGCTCATCCCAGGAGTGCGAGACGGGGCTGTTGAAGGACGAATCCTCCTGAGCTTTCAGTCGGGCCATGTTTTGTGTCAGAAAATAACTTGAGATGCCCTCTGTCCAGCCTTGGGCCAGAATATATAGAGAGAGGATGTCCAGAAATATAAACTCTCCCCCTCAACTCCTTTCTGTCTCAGCCGCAGTTTGAGCATGCAGCGGAAAGTCTGGTCTGTGTTTCAAATTAGTTGCAGCCGTGGAGGCCAGAGTCGGACTGGTTTTGTCTCCGGTAATGTCTTCTCCAGGGGGGCGGGGCCCGGAGCGGAGGCAGCATGTTATGTTATTTTTGGCCGGCTGCTCTGAGGGATTTGTAAGAAAGCTAGGGGAAATTCTCAGCATGGCGGTATCCATGCGGGGAGCAGGATATAATAGGGGATAGCTTCAGCAGACATACAGATGCACACACACCAGATCTGGGTCATAAAACTCTGGCAAATAATTCATAGCGTTGGTTTTAGATTTGTTGGAGTGCCAGATTTTGACTCATGAGGTGAAAATTTTTGTCATTTTATGAAGTTTAAGAAAATGATGACAATGTAACACTTCTAGAAAGTGCTACAGTTCGGTTCGGATTGATTGTGGGTTGAAGAAATGCTGTTTTTCAAATACAGTATACTATAGCACTGACTTAGCATATTTAGGGATAGCAATGTCAGTCTTAAAATGTTCACTTATGCAGTAAAATATCTTAACATCTCCTAGATAGATTGGTACAAAATTGTGTCTCAACAACCGTTGGATGAATTGCCCTACAATTTGGCGCACACCTTCATGTTCTCCCCAGGGTGATCCCTTAACCTTTCATCTGAGTAACAAGTGTTTGTATAATTAATGTAACTCTGTGTAAAGAGAGGACCGGAGAATAAGAGACAAATGGATTTTAAAAAGTATTGTAACAACTCAAATGTATGTTTATGTATAAAATTGTTCAATAAACATAAAGTTGAAAAAAAACTTTCATCTATCACCACCAGGTTATAGTTCCAATTTGTCCAATACTTTAGTTAATGGCCAAATACCTGCAAAACTAATGATGTTCCCCTTTAGTCTTAGCTGTATTTTGTGTTTAGTACAGATAAGAAACACGGACGAGCGAGCACTTGAGGGGTTCTACCCTTCAACCACTGTCCGAGGCATTGAATTTCTTTTTTGTCTTTCCAGTAAAGGTTGAAGAGAACTGGAAACATTTGAATAACTGCAATCAAACTTCTATTCTATTTTGTGCTAGTCAGTTCAGGTGGATTTGTTTTTAATGGAGTGAAAACACAGGAGGAAAGGAAAGCAAAGGAAGCACAGGCTGCTGGCTGAAGATGGCCGTGTAAAAACTATTTTTTGGTGGACGAGCTTGTAGACTATTGATACAAATTAAAATGGCTTTGATTCTTGGTGATGCTTAAAGTAACATCAAACAAAATGCACAGAGTGATTTTCAGTGCGAACAAGTCATCAAGACAAGACCAGCATATATTCTAAAAGATGAAGTCAGTTCTTCTCACACAAAAGCTCATGCACCCTTTTCATTGTGTCAAACACATGTTGAATATCTCACCCCATAGGCACATACATAACCAAGATGACATGATGAGACAGGAGTCGTATCAACTGGTAACCCTGCGACGCCCCACAGAGGCTGACCCCCAGTGTGCCAGTCTGAAATCTGTCTCTCTGAGCGCAACACAGCGAAGGTCTGACTGTCTAGTGTCTGGCCAAGGTTTGAGTTGGAGCCCTGACAGCCTTTAGCGGAAAAGGGACAGGATACTGTTACACATACATACATACATACATACATACATACATACATACACATACAATTGTGGAAAAGAGAGAAGAGAAGGTGGAATGTGTAGAAAGTGTGATTTAGGGAAGGAGGACAGGTTGTTGGGGGTAAAGAGGAGGGCAAAATGACTCAGGGGAGAAGCCAAAAAGGCGATGCTGGCTGCCGGTGTAGGTACCATTTACTTCATGGTTGGTTGTTTTTGTTAAAAATTAGCATTTAGCCAAAGTTTTCATTGTAAATTCATTATTTTTTGGGGTTTTAGACAGTTGGTTTTGGTTTGTCACTGAGTTAAAACAAATGCAGTCTTATACATCAGTCTTGCAATGAATCGTACCTTCATGATGGTTCTGCTGTTGAGTTCTTGTTGAAACCGCTTTAGAGGTATTAATTGGACTGTGGGATTTTGGAGGCTGCCGTTTGTGCGTCTGTTGACTTCTTTTAAGATATACCGAGTGGTTTCTAATATTTTGTCCACCCCATTTATATTAACGAGGGTAGGCTCCTGCTTACTTTTTACATTTTACTTTGATTACTACAATGTTTTCTTAGCTACTGTTGCAGATGTTGTTTTTAACAGTTTAACTCACACAAGGTGATACCAATGTGGATCAAGTGGTCCGAGAAACAGCTCACGCTTCCTGTTTTCCCAATCAGAGCTGTGGCGAGGCTTCCTGTTTTTGTTTGTCCAATCATGGCGCCCTCTTGTACTATTTGTTTGACGTATCCAACTGGACTGCAGCTTTAAGCCGGCATCCTGTGTTTGTTTGTCCCCTCAGAACACCACAGACAGCTCATCCAACTCCTCCCAGAAACTGGAGAGCTCTCTGCAGCCGCTCGAGTCTTCGCCCCTCCAGCAGAGACACAAGTGCATGCTGGGACATCGACATGACCTTCATGACCCCTACCGGCTCTCAGACCACTACTTCATGGACCAGGTGAAACAAAAAAAGCATCTGGTTATATCACAAAGGGACGCTAAGAGAGTGAAAAAAGATATTGAAGCTATTTATTTACCCTGAACATTTCTTTTCTGAAATAGTGATTATTAATGATTAATTTTCATAATTTACTTCTCACCTGAACAAACAGTGTGGGTTGATTACTGGCAGCCGAGTTTAAGTTTTTATTCTGTTTTCCTCTTCAGCCGTTGTCTCGGCTTCCCCGTCATGTCACCTTCCAGGAGGACGAGGAAATCGTCCGCATCAATCCCCGGGAGCGCAGCTGGGAGCGAACCACCGAGCGTCACTATGGACGGCAGTCAGATCGCCCCTGGCTCACGGGCTACGAGGACTACCGCCACGCCACTGTGCGTGACAAGTTCATCCAAATGGACGACTCAGAGTCCTACGTCCACTTCGCCAAGACGGAGGCGCAGAAGCACGACTACACCTATCCTCTGGCACCATCCCTGTTGCCCTCAGACTCTGACCCTGCCCTCGGACCCTTGGTTAATAAGGGCCCCGGTGGTTTGTATCGCCAGGGCTTCTCCCCTGTGGTGTCCGCTCAGCCCCGCTCCTTCCTCCCGAGCTCCTCATCGTCCATCAATGGCGGAAAGGGGCGGAAGGAGGACGGGTTGGAGCGAGCTCAGTGCGAGCACTGCGGCGAAGCCTTTTACATCTCTGACAACCGGAGAGGCCGGTGCCACGATGCGCCGGACCCTGTGCGGGCGTGCATCCAGCGGGTCAGCTGCATGTGGCTGGCAGACACCATGCTATACCACTGCATGTCCGACCCAGAGGGGGACTACTCGGATCCCTGCTCCTGTGACAGGGGCGAGGGCAGCGGGGGAGGCCGATTCGGCTCACGGTGGCTAGCTCTGTTTGGCTTGTCTCTGGTGGCACCCTGCCTGTGCTTCTATCCTCCTCTCCACGCTTGCCATCGGGCGGGGCTCAGGTGCGGCTGCTGCGGAGGCCGACACAAGGCCCTGAGCTGAGCAGCCGCACTTGGAAACCTCTCAGAGGAAAACAACAAAAACCTAAACCCAACGCAAGCACAGGGAAAGGGAAGGATGGGGTAATACACAGAGGGGACAAGTGGTAGTGGCTGCTCACTCTTTTGCCTTGGTTTCTCTGGGATTCTCTACAAATTCCAGACACTGAAATAAGCCAAAAAACAACAACTGTTGGTGCATTTTCTGAACAGCCTGGGAAGATAAGCTCCCCCTCACGGCAGACAGTTCTCTCAGCTCTCCACGTGGCCATTTCATGCTCTGTTTCTAGTGAGAGAGCACTCTTTTTCAGGGGGCCTTTTTTTTGTTTTTTATATAGCTGACCTATATGTCATGTATCACATATGCAGGTACTTTATACTTTGTACACTGACTCGGCGTCAAAGAACTTGAATTGTTTCTTTGTCCTATTTTGTTCTCTCCTTTGATGTACGCGTGGCCATTTTGTTTGTATTCTATTCCAAAATAAGGCCCGCTCAGCTCAACTCCGCCTACAAAGAGAAATCAGACACTACACCTCTTTGCGTGCGTGCGTGTGCGTGTGTGTGTGTGTGTGTGTGTGTGGATGTTGATGGTATATGTGCATGCTTACAATGTGCGCTGAGGCCTTTTGTTGTCTGTACTGCAGCTTATGGTAAAGCTCATGTGTATATAGTCTCCATAGCTCTCCACCATCAACATCTTCTTTAATTGAAACAAACGTGGTACTTATCTTTATATTCTAATATCCCAAAGATTCATGTTTTTATCCTATTTATTTTCTCCCATAATGGATCTACCAGCAAATAGGTGCTGGGTTGTGGTTCACTCACTAATCGAGACGGTAGTCCAAGTCATGCTAAAATCGTCCAGCATCCAGCTCCCTGCTCCTTTCACGTTATTTCAAACAGTGCCTAAACTTTCCTCTAAACCAGGACCCCATTGAGTCTCATAATACTTGACAGTTTTTTTGGCTTATATTATTTAACCTACACTCAAAGTGGTTTGAGATTATAAGGCTCTGATTTCCTCATTCTTCCCAGAACCTCAGACAGCAGTCCTTGTCACGTCAAGCACTGAAAAATCAACCAGAGATACCGTTAAACTTGGTGCCCATTTTGCCTTAAAATGTTGACTCTTGCTCCAAACTTTACCCCCGTCCCTTCTAAAGATGTCTGCTATAATGAAAAAGCGTGAGCGTAGTTATGGCTCCAAGCAATCAGCCTCACCACATACTTCTTTTTTACTTGTTCTAAAGAAAATGAACTCTTAAAAAGCTTCTCATCAAGTGTGTAAACTAAGGACTAAACTAAGGACTAAACTAAGTTTTGCGATGTACAATCAGCCCCGTCCACCTATGGAGCCCACCGGTCACAGACGTGGAACAGCAACGTCCTAACTGATGGTCATCTGAATGGTTCAATGAATAAAATGTTTTCAAACTAGTTTGAAACATAATATCCCCCCACAAAATGGATGTTAAAAAAAACAAATCTAGCTTTTCAAATCTGTTTACTAGTGAAAATTAGTATAAAACCTTTTGAGTTGTTGCCAAAAACATATACTTATGAATGACAATTGACATGTACAATGCCACTACAGCAATGTAGTGAGTCTTATTTATAAAATGTGATTCTTTAGTTGTAAAAGGAATAATCTGAACTAAGGAAGTATGTGTCTTTGCTTTCTTGCCAAGAGTTAGAACAGAAGATCAATAACACTGTCATGTCCGGAAGTGGTTAGCTTAGCTTAGCATAAAAACTGGAAGCAAGTAAATCTAGCCTTATGTCTAAAAGTAACATAATAAAACTACTGGTAAAAACATAATTTACTACCCTGTTTAATCCGTACAAAACACATTATGTCTGAGACTATTTCTTGGTCGGACACAGTAACTCCCCCCAGTTAGAAATTGTTCAAACGAGATAAGTAAATTAGATACAACATGTTAATTTGTGAGCCAGGCTAGCTATTTCCCTGTCTTAATGCTAAGCTAACTGCCTCCTGGCTGCTTTGTAAGTAAATAAAACAAGTATAAATGTTACATTAACACAAGAGACAACTTGCTAAAACCACAGTTGCATGTGACTGGGGGGCGCTATCCTTCTGTCCTACAGCGTATTGGTTTTCCTCCATGCCAGACTTGGTACGTCATCATGGGCGCAAAGGGTAACGTGAGATGTTCCACAACAGCTCGACCAAGAAAGAAACAGTTACTGTTTGTTTATTCAGGGTCATAGTGTGTGTGTTGATACACAAACTCTGGCAATAGAGGGGAAAACCAAAACAACGTCATTCTACCTGCCTGTGTCACCGGCTGTTTAGTGACACTGCAGCCAATCAATCAGACCCTCACAGTGACAGCACAACACTAAATTGACAACGGCTTGGGTGCTTTATGCTTTGTCTAAGCCCGGTTGAAGGCATCATTGGGGAATATGACTGGGAACACCAAGTTTTTAAGAATTGAAGAAAAAGTAGTAGATCAGTAGGGTCCCATTGGAAAAGAATGGGAGTCCAAAAGACAGCTGAAATGCTGGAAACAAACATCCACCCCTGATTGTTTTGCCAAGGAAATGTCACTTACTGTAGTTAAAATACAGAATGCCTGAGGATGTCCTTTTTCCCTTCCCTGGTTGTGTTTGTCTCATACATCCTGTCCTGTGTACCAGTGAATATACGTTGTGTGCGTGTGTGTCCTCTCCTGCTCCTTGATCCAACACTACTGGGATCAGCGGATTATGCCGTCGCATATGAACACCTATCCAGTATAATCGGACCCTTCGATGATGTGATCTATCAGGGACGGGGCCAATCACAGTTGAAAGAGTGTGTGTGTGTCAGTGTTTAATCTTTTTTTCTCCGTGTCGTCTGGTGTTAGAGTTTGTTCTCTGTCAGAGCCATTTACAAGTGCCTGAACGCATCTTCTTTATCTCCTTGTGTATTTAAATTGAAAAATTAAAAGAAATGACTCCCTGTAATGAATTAGACCCATTTTTTACGCTTAGTATTTTTACCTCTGTAAAAAAAGAGCAAAAATTATATTATATATATCAAGTGTATGTTGTACATTTTTATTTCTATTTTGTTTTTTTAAAATAACTGTTTCTAACATGTACGATGGATGTAGCTCTTGCTTTTGAGAAGGAACAGGAAGTACTTTGTAGATACTGAAGGGTGGCCAAGTCTGTGAGAAAACTAAAGTGACATGTGTGTCTTACCTTCCGCCTCCAATAAAACGAGAAAACAGTGAAACCACACGAGTCTGCTGCTTCATTTGGTCTCGGTTTGAATGAACTTCACCATAAATGTCTACTGTAACAATCCGCAACTTTTCTGCTGCTATCATTAACTTCCATGTTTTACATATTTAGATAATGTATTCTATCGGTGCATCAAATCAGCTCTTTAAAGGAACAATGCTTGAAATGATATTACTGCGAATGGACATTAACATGAAAAAAAATGGAAGAATGCTCAATTACAGGAAAAGAAATTGTGTCAAAAACAAGACTAAGAGGGAACATGCTCACAATGACAATGCTAACATGCTGATGTTCCACATGTTAAGTGCATTAGCATGCTTGATTTAGCTAGGGCAAGATGATGTAAATACTAGTTTTGCAGGTAGCTATTTGGTCATAAACCGAAGAATGAAAAATAAAAGTCAAATGTTGACCTGCTGGTGATGATAACACAAACGTCAGTGGGTCGCCAAGCCAGTAGGAATAATCCTGGGGGGACAAAATAGACATCAGTTCATTACTTTGAGTCCCTTATCACGTAAATAGGGTTTAATTAAAGTAGATTTTGAACAAAGACAGATTCAAGAAATAGTTTAGAGAAATGAAAATTTGCTAGGGAGAGAAGGTGTCAATCAATGTCTGAAGTTTCTTATCCTGTTCTAACAACTACCATAGTTTGATTCACAACACTTGTAAAGTTTTAAATGAAAGAAAGCCCAAAGAAAACAACTTCAGCTGAATACACCGTGTTTCATTCTCCTCAAGATGTCTTTCCCCGGCTGCCTCCCTCCTCAGCAGAACATGTGATAGCCATCGAGGACGTCGAGCTGTTTCACTCAGGATGTCTCTGGAAAAGCATGTGGGCGATAATGATGGAGCGCGAGAGGGGGGAGGGGGAGGGAGAGAGAGAAAAGAGAAGAAAAAGAAGGTCCCGGAGGGCTTTTGGGGGCCTGCTAAGCAGCTCAACGGCTGCAATCAGCATCCCGGTCCACATGTGCAAACATTTAAGATATCTGCTCATGTAATGGGGTCAGTGTGGCCCCTTTTTGGGTGCACGGAGCCCCGGTGCTCACTTCCAGTGAAGTTTAGAGGATTGGGTGGCTTGGCCCACACCAGACCTGTGGTCTCAAGTCCAAAGATAGGCAGAATTTGGATGTTTTCCTCCTCACGACTAAGTTTTTATTCTACGTTTGCACCCTGAGAGCATTGCATTTGCAACATTTCAGCCTGTTGTGTTTCCCTATCAGGTCTAAATTATACTGAGTGAGCAGGGATGTTGCAAAAAAA
>NC_048423.1:3971655-4019321 GCF_013103735.1 Etheostoma cragini | reverse complement strand
ACCGTTGATTACTGAGAGATAAATTGAGAGGGCAAAATGCATTTAATTTAGCTGATATTGAATGTATAATCTGAATATAGAGTTAAAAGCAACTATATCTGTCAGGTAAATTAAGTGTAGTGGAGTAAACAGAACACATCTTCTTTCTGAGAGTTAATAAAGGTAGTGATGAAAGTCTCAAGAAAAGTAACAGGCCTTCAAAACTGCACTGAAGTACTTTGGTAAATGTCCTCTGTTGAGACCCGGTGATGTTTCTGTTGGTGCTCTGATGGGGAGGGAACTTCAAACGCTGCTTCAGATGTGACAGTTCAGGGTTAAGAGGGAAGTGGCAAGAGTCGAGGGATTAAAAATGGAACAAGGCCGGAAGATTCTGGGTGAGATCTTTATTTCAGTCACGAAAAGAGAGCCTCTTCCTCTGGTGGCGCCAGTCCTCTGCCACTGTTCCATTTCCTCTTCCTCCTTCTGGTCTGTGTGTGCCGAGTACTCCTCCTTTGTGGCCGGGCCTCGGTCACCTCCATGCGTCCAGAACCCCCATCCTCTCTTCTGGTGATGCGGTTTGTCAATCTGTCTAATCTCACCTCCAGCTCTCTGCAAAAGACTAGAGTTGCAAACATTAATCAATTCATTGACTAGTTAAAAAAATAAAAACAAACATAAAAATAATTTCAGGAAAGGAACCTGCAACCATTCATCTGTCATTTTTCAAGGCAAAACCTTGCGCATTTGATGGTTTCAAATGTGAGATTTTTCTGCTTTTTTTGGCTTTTTAAATTGTAGTTAACTGAATATATTTGGGTTTTGGACTCTTGACGCCACATTCAACTCAATTTTATTTATAGTGTCATATAACAGGCATGCTGGGGAACACATTTTAATGTTAAAAACATGATTTTTATGCCATTAAAGATGAGCAGCAAATGTTTTCTAGTTTTTTATGACATAAAGCTAGCAGCCTCAGCACCAGTTTTTATCAATTTGTCCCTTTAGCCCAAAGATGACTCACAACTCGAGTTGACTGCTGCATGTCAACAAATGGATCATGTCATTACAGGCTTTGCACGATCGTTTAAGAACTATTTTTTGACTTAGAAACCAATCTCAACTTATTTAGGCCGACTTAATAACTATTACGTTTTCCCAGTTGTCATGGAGATGGATATGTTGACATGGGAGTTCAGTAGATATCTTACTTTGGGTTGTTTTGTTAAACTACTTCCAAGGTCAGATAGGTTGCTCATGGTGTCTTGGCAACAGGACTCATGTGTGTACACAGGAATATTTCTTTAAAACCTCCAAATTTAAATGTAAGAACTGAATTAAGTTTAGTCGTAGAACATATACACATGATGTTTTTACCAATCTTTTGAAATGGACTGGAAATGATTGTTCATGTTACAAACCATCCAAACAGAGTTCTGTGAAATATGATTATTAGACCAATAATTTGAAGGTCAACTGTTTCAGTCATTTTCCAAGCAATAACTTCAAATATTTTCTTGTATTTGGATTTGGACGGTTGATCGGACAAAAAAAAAAAAAGAAAAAAGAATCATGATTGGCATTTTAACGTGAGATTCTCTTAGTTTACATGTGTACTAAAGCATCTAATCTAAGGAAAACCCAGACCAAGTATTTTGATATCACTCTGGTTCCAGATTTTACTCATAACTCCATAAACCTGCTTCAAAAGAAGACCCTGCCACACAAACATCCTTATAAATCACTTTTCTTTATTTAAATCAGCGTTAGGCAGTTATGCTATGAACAACACAGGAAAATAAAAACAAAAACGGTGACAAAAGAAAGACATTAAAACATTAGATCCAGTTAACATGATCTGCACTTGGCACTGGATAGACGTTCACAGAAAGAGAAAAAAAAAATAAAAAAAATGTCATACTCAAAGTTGAAGTGCCTCCAGTAATCATTAAGTCAACCGTTGGGAACCAAGGACTGGAGAACTTAAATATGGTCTCAACAGTATTTCTACGTCGATATAATACCGTTTTATTTTGTCCCACTTTTGCGGTGATCTGCGTCCAGTTTCAAATCAATCTCATCGCCAACCCGCGACTGCCTCCGTGCTGTGGTGGAACTGAAGGATTACGACGGGTCGTCAGTTTGTAATAATGCTACAACTGCTTACACACGGTCGTTCTGCTTGAGATTTTCACAGAGAGGAGGCAGGGGCGAGGCTGTCTGATGAGGAACAAATAGCATCACTCCCCCTCAACATCCCATCCTCGTTTCACACCCCACAGACCCCAAAGTACCGTCACACACCCGATGTCAAGCTCAGGGGCGTTCCTTTTGTGCATTTGTCCCTTTATAAATCAACCATCAATTCTTCATAAAAACGTGGAGCAACTTCGGTATACACTCCATTTACAATGGTAGTAGTGCACAGCAACAAAAGAAAATGTCAATGAAAAAAATAAAGTTAGATTAAATTGAACTCCAACAAAAAAAGGAAAAGCACAACAAAAAGAAATCCCTCTCCCAGAAAAGAAAAAAGTCATGATATCATTTTATAAAAAACAGACATAAAAATGTGATCAGTTCTCGCTCACCTGGAACAGATGCTGAAAGCGGCCCGTGGCTGTTTGTGGTGGACCCTGATTGTGATAATACAGATTTACAGAAGCTTTGTATCAATTTATCCCCTTCCGGAGGTTTAATCAGGGGAGGAAACTCAACTTTCTAAAAGCACTCCCTGCAGTGGCTGATGGTTTAACCTGCCAAGTTTAATATTTGGAGGTTAATAAGCAGAGTTTCCCACCCTGGTTTTAACCTTCAGTGAACATCAAATTCAAAAATACACTAGAAGGTCAACATTAACCTTTAGATTCATGGTTTAAGTAAAGGTGGGGTTTCAGAGTAAAATCTGCTAAGATGGAATTGGTTCTCGTGGGCTTGCGAGGAAAAGCGTGAGCCAATTCCAAACCAGGAGAGAAGAGAGGCAGAGAAGAGAGGAGGAGGAGGAGGCGGCCTGACTCCCTCTGATGTTTGAGTAGTATCAAGAGCCGAAAGAGAGAAGACGAGGGATAAATAGATATATACTCTGCGATGTGGGCGAGGGGGGGATGCGTGTATGTTATGTATGTGTTTGTATATGTGTGTTTGTATATATGTGTGTGTGTGTGTGTGTGTGTGCGCGCGGTCTGTCCGTCCATCGCTTTATCTGACGGTGACTCCAAGTTTTTCCAGCACGTGGACTCCTTTCTCTTGGTACTCCTCCCGGGTCAGCCAGAAGTTGTCCTTGTCCTTCATGATGTCGGCCAGCACGGCTCCGCCCAGGAACACCATGTGCTTTCGCCTGGGAGGATCCTCGATCCGGATCTTAAATTTCTACAAGACAAGGGGGACACAGAGACATAAAAAGAGGGCCCTGTGTAACAGACAAGTGTCCTGCAGTCTAAGGCTGTGTGCACACTGCAGCTCCAACTGTCCCAAGGTTTTCTGTCGCTCAACTTGGATGTGATAAACATCTTAATGTTTTTCTAAAATCGGTGTGAACTTCATTTTGCACAGTTTGCAGGACAACATGGAGATTTGCATAACATTGTGAAACCAAGTTTTTAGAAAAGACCTTTTTATTATCACATAAAATTCAACTTTCACAAAGATATCGGCCCAAATAGGCATGTCGAATGAAATATTGATGAAATGAAATTTCGAAAGAAATCATTTATATTCATATTTTCAGTCATTTCCGGCAATATTAGAAAAGAATTCCTGTTCATGTGACGTTAAGCCGGACAGATAATTTAATTTAAATAATTAAGTGAAGTTTTATTTAGGTTTTTTGCCCATGAGACCGTGAGCTTCTTGGCTTTTGTAGCTAGCAGTAGTGACAGTAGTTTTCCACAGGTCGGATTTTATAATAATAATAATAATAATAATAATAATAATAATAATACATTTTATTTATGGGAGCCTTTTATAGCACTCAAGGACACCTTACAGCTAAAAAAGCCAAATATAATTAAAACAAAACAAAACTTTGAAAGATTGAGATAGGAAATTAAGAGAAAGCAATCTATCCCTGATTTTGATGGAGAGTGAAGTCATGTGGGGTAGGCCTTTTGGAACAGATGGGTTTGGAGGGAGATTTTAGAGCTGGTAGAGACTCTACGGTACGGATGGATTGTGGGACGGAGTTCCAAAGGCGAGGGGCCGAATGGCTGAATGATCTAAACCCCATTGTGGACAGGCGGGCAGAAAGAGCGATAAGCCGTGAGGAAGAGGAGGATCGAGAGTACGGGATGGAGTGTAGGGATGAAGGAGTACAGAGAGGTATGGAGGAGCGAGATTATGGAGGGCTTTGAAGGTGACGTTGCCAACTAAAACTCCGCAAAAGAAGGATTAAAACGGACTCCTGCATCAACAATCCACTTTCAGAACAATCCCAATTTTAATTTATAGGTGGTGCAATAGTCCCAACAGCCTGAAGTTAATAAAAACATTATATAACCAACATGACCGCCAGCAAGAAATACATATTTACCACCTCTGAAAATTAAATTAAAAACTTGCAGATACCCTGCTAGTGTTTGCACATTCAAATCAAAATATGGAATTGGTACCACGGCTAACAACTGTCAGAGAACATTGGTCATAATTATGGTGCCCAAGGCGGCTTGGCTGAACCTGAGTTAGCACCAATACATAATATTAAATAAATCCCAAAATGGCTGGAGGGACTAATTTTTGGAGTAAAACTCCTAACTGAACTGGGTTTGAAACAGAAAATAACAACTGAGGGAACAAAAGTAGATGTGTATATTATTGTTACTGGGTATGGGATATTTTGTGTGAGGATAATAATAAAATATGTAGCATTTTGACACTGAATATTAAGGACATACAGTCCGTCCACCTGCATTAATATTGGCAGATTTCTTTGGACACATGGGGAGCTGTAAGACACAATACTGTTTAGACGAAATGTTTCACCTTCTGAAGTTGAAACAGTTCAGATATTAACTGACTATTGCACAATGGCTGTCAGCAAAGCCCTACACGGAGTGGTGAAAAGTGCTCAGAAAATAATTGGCACATCACTCACGATGTCTGCGACGTGCACAAAATATCATCAAGCACCACACACCCACCCCAGTCACGTCCTGTCCTCCACCCTCCCGTCTGGGAGACGTTACAGGAGCCTTGTAACATACAGGAGGAGTTGCACCAGCGGGCTCAGAAACAGCTTTTTTCATAACGCTGCTCAACCCTAACCCCTGCCCCACCCCCTCTCCTTTTGCACATGGACTATGGACTGTGACTACCTCTGATCACTATCCACTTTATTAATGCACTTACACTTATATGGATGGTCTGATTTCTCAGAAATGTATGCTCTCTATTTCCTAATGCACTTTAATAATAGATTAAAACATGATCATACGGCATTCTGTGTTTTTATTGTCTTTTTAAACACTTCTATGAAGAAAAAAAAAGCGCCATTAGTGATTGCACTACTGGTTGGATGAAAAACAGCATTTCGTTGTATTGGCTGTCCTTACTTGTGCAATGACAATAAAGTTGAATGTAATCTAATCTAATATTACAGAGAAGTATTAGCTTATCTATTATATTACCAATTTATTTTGTATTTTTCTGAGAAGTTACACAGTCACTCTCCTTTAGCTCAGTTTGGGTCTCCACCAACATGTTTCGGGTCATAAACACATACTTTTAAAAGACTTTCTGGGAGAATTTTAGGCCTTCATTACAGAGGACAGCTAAAGACGTGAAAGGGGAAAAGAGAGAGAATGACATGCAGCAAAGGTCCACTGGTTGGAATTAATCCTGCGGCCGCTGGGGCAAGGACTGAGCCTTTGTACAAGGAGTGTACGCTCAACCAGGTGAGCTATCCAGGCGCCCCCCAAAACAACAAACTTAAAGATACAAAAAATGGCTCTGGAAAGCTGAAGGAAACTGCAGCATCGGGTGATGGTTCTCTGGGTTTGTCACTATGAGCAACATTACACATAATTCGATCTTTTGTCAATATCAAAATATTAGGGCAGCTTTAAAGTGACAATTCACTCAAAATCGCCTTAAAAAAGGTGGCTTCACTTTGTCATATGTATTGACAGGTTTTTAGGATGGATAAGCATCAATACATTTGTCTCAAACCACTCTTACTGCATAAACCACTTCTCTGCGCGCTCTGTTCCAAACATTCATATTTTCACCAAATAGGGCAAAAACTAGGCTTCTGTTTGGTGCTCACGTCTACACGCAACAAACAAACCGACAAAAAGGTGCATGTTACAAATAGTAGTCTGTTTAACCGTATTGCGAGTGTTTGGAAAATCAGCCGGAGCTTATAGCTGAACAGCAGAGAACTGGAATGTGCAACAGGGATGATTTTTAAAAGTTTTTAGTAAAACTCTTTTGACTGAAGCCGGCTGCAGTGGACAGAAAAGTAAAGCACATAATGACTTGCGTTTAACCGTATGAGTCATCTGTAGACTTTTGTTTACAAAATAGCTCTGAGTAAAATCATCAGGGTCTTTGGGATTCTGAAGTGGAAATGTAATGTAGGGATATTTTTCCAAAACAAATATTTATCATTGGGAAGAGAACCCCACATATGTTGTTATGAAAGTGCTTTGTTTGAGTTAAATTAATGTCTGTTGACATCTATCACCCCCTGGTGGTGGTCTACATACACTACACCAGTCGGAGGAACATAATGGGAAACTTTGCTCCAGAACCTTGTGGACGTGTACAGACACGGTTAAAGCAGCAACTAGACATAATTCAAAGTGTCTAATGTATTCTGCTGTGAATTCTCTGTGTGTGGGATTTAACCTCATCAGGACAAAGGGAATACTGTCAGGTGTTGGTCACCGTTTAGACACATTAAACCGACCCAAATATGTTCCCTGCGGTTAGTTGCAGCTCTCTGGCACTTTACTGCTCCTCTCACATGTGGCAAGCTCCGCCCAGGCCAACTTAAACAAACACCAGAGCATCAGCTGGAAATACTAATTCACACCAAGTGAGAAGCCAGATGCGGTAAAACCAGACTTTGGCTCGTCTGAAAGTTCAATGACACACTTCTTCATTTATATGACAGTGGTCGCAGTGCAATTGACACTAATCAAACTTAGTATGACCTCAAACTGTAAACCACAACTGAGCCATTTTTAGCTCAGAGTCCTTCAGTGATGATCTTCACACAGTCATTAGCTACAACTATAAAAGAGGCGTTGTAAAAGGGTTGATATCTCACCGAAAGCTTGTCCACGTCTCCCTTGAGCACACGTTCCAGGTACAGCTGCTTGAGTTCCCTCTCCAGCCGAGAGGGCAGGCCCGGGTACATAGTGGATCCTCCTGATAACACAATGTGTTTGTAGAACTCGGACCTGATGACAGGGAGACAGAATAAGGGTGAGAGCAGGAAGAGACCCAACCGTCCCTTTGTGACTTAAGGTATATTCTACAACATACAGCATTCAACTCCAACAGCAAGGAATACATAATGACAGATTGGGTTTCCAAGTGTTGTACATTTCCACTCAATAAGATTCCAAATCATCAATTTTCATCCTTTCAATACAGAACTCTTTGATATATAAAACCCTCTATTGCTTCAGTGGGAGCTCTGTTGGGCGACACCACCATCTTGCATGTCTCCGGCCGTGTGTTGGGGTTTGTTAATGTTGTGTAGTAATGTGTGCTAGAGCGGAAACACTCTTCAGTGCAGTATATACTAATGCAGCTTTATCGGCATTGGAGTGCACCCGTACACTTTCATGGCCTCACCTGGTGTCTATATCAGCTGCCTGGATGGTGTTGAAGAGGAGCTCCGCCACTCCGACACCCTCCACGTTGATGAGGTGGGGCTGGAACAGAGCCTCGGGGGCCTCAAACCGCTCTCCTCCCACCTTGATCACACGACCATCTGGCAGCTGGAGATGTGTGGGAGGGAGGAGATGAATATAGACGGAAAAAAAAGACAATACGACATCACTGAAGAGTTGGACTTAATGTATGACTCAATAGAGTCATAAATCCTGAATGTAAGAATTGAAAATGATACTATTCAATGGTTATTTGCAATGTATGAAAGGATGTCATAAATTCAAAATAAACTCTTTTAAAAAGAAAAATGTATGGCTAAATTCTGGTTAAAAATCCTTCAAGAGAGTGTAGCCTCCAAACTAAGAGTGGATGTGTGTGTGTGTGTGTGTGTGTGTTTGTGTATATAAAAAGGCTTCATTCAGCAGAGGGCAGTGGGAGGAAGCAGAGCCCAGCCACCGCCGCAAAGTGGCTGCACAGGAAATGATGTAAGGCACAGTTCAGGGCTCTTCGGCCGCAGTTACATTGCCCTCCTTGTTTCGGCACACAAAATAATACTTACACATACATGTTCACACACCTACACACACACACGGTCGCCTACACTAACCCAAACACACACACGGTCAGTGAGCTCTGAGACACAACATGTGCTCAGTAGGGCGTGCAGTAACACAGACATCAGGACCTGCGTTTAGATTCTGTGGTTCCCTCTGCAGGGAAAAGGGCCTTGGAAAGAAAAGCAAGCCTGGTGGAGCAGCTCTGCACGCCAATATGTTTGAGTCCCAGAGAAAACAGTTAGTCAGCAGCACTGCCCTGTCCTAAAGCAGCCAACAAAACCAACAAAGGGCACGTGGTAGGCTACTTAGCTCAGTGCAGAAACAGATTTAGTTACCCTATTAATTTTGATTACTTTAAAATTCTGCCACTTGGGAGGGATTCTTTCTGCAATGCTATTTTGAGCAGAAATGTAAAACTTATGTGCATAAAAAATCACTTATTTTACAAATAGAAGTAGGGCTTGAAATATGTTGCCATTTAACAGTGAAATGGCCAACCTATTGGAAAAAAAAAAACAGCTGCTTAATGTGTCTGATAAACATGGATTTGTCCTCTTTATCCTTATATTCAGTTTCTGTGTGCTGACTGGTTTTCTTGAGCTTGTCTCTGATTTAGTTCATTCCTCTATTTCGTCAATAGGAGGTGTTCTTTTTTATTATTGTTACATGGCATATTTATTAGATAGGTTAAGGCAGGAAACAGTGAGCAAGATGATGTGGCATGCTGCCACGATCATCCAAGGGGAGACATGTTGGAGTTTAATAAAACTGCAGAAATTATATTTCATGCCTTTATTTAAATGTTTGGGCTTGCTACCTATTATGTTTCTCTTTTTTGTCCGGTTCATTCCTCCTATTTGATGCCAACTGAGTGAATAATGCACAGAATGTCCATGGGAGGGCAGCCACTCGCTTTCAAGTCTGGCTTCACACTGGCTGCTGTGTCTGCACTAGAGCCCGACCGATGAAGGATTTTTAATGCCGATACCGATTTGAATATTTGGTTATTTAAAAATCCAATATGCTGATATATATTTAAAAAAATAATACAGTAACAAGTTACAAAACATAAACAGACTTCACACTAGTTATTTGTAGTTATTTTTGAGTTCTCACTAAAATTTGATAATAATTTGTTTTATTGTCACAACAGAGCAGTGGAAATCAAAATATATTAAAGTTATGATAAATAAAATGTATAAAAAATACAAACTTAAGATATTAAACTTAGAGTCCTTTGAACAAAAACCCATCAACAAAAAGAAATAATTTGTGGTGCCAACAGGGACGTTGTAGAGCTCCCTCTGGTGGACAAACTATGCAACGCCAACGCTCATAACATGGTTGACAGTCCGTTTTTGTTTTTTTTAAATAGTCATTTATCAGAATCATTTTTTGTCATTATATATGATTCTGATGAATAAATATTTATTTTTAAATCGTCCATTATAAATGCCGATACCGATAGATTGGGAAATGTCTATTATTGGCCGATATCGATCGGGCTCTACTCTGCACACTTGATGAAATGACAACCACAAACACCAGATTACAGTTGTAGCTCAGCAACTGTTAAACCGCTCTTCGAAACGACCCTCACAAACAAAAAGCCATCTAAACTTTTTATGTATGGATAGAGTGACCGTACCAACAATCTGTGCACTGATGCTGTTCTATGAAATATGAATCTAAGCAGATTCATCAGTGTTTTATTTTGGTGAAAATGAAAAACGTGAATATTTACTGTGTACGATTCCACCAGCACGGTGGTCTCCAGGGCCAGCTTCTGCTCCTGCTCGATGTTGTAGCCCACGTAGCACAGCTTCTCCTTCATCATGCGCACCGTCTCAAAGTCCGCAGAGTGGTTGAAGGCGTAACCCCTCAACAACAACAACTGCACCCGGAGAGAGGGAGGAAGAGGATGGTAGAGAAATAGCAGAAAGGAGAGGAAGGTCAAAAGCCTAATTCTTTTGAGTTTCCACAGAGGTATATATTCAAATAATAATTAAACAAGAACTACTGTCAGATCTCCTCAAAGTTAAGACCGTGTTACTTCCATTTACAAAGAAGATGTCAGTTTAACCCTTCTTTAACAGCAACAAGACTACAAAAAAACATTGTGGATTTATTTTTTTTGTTGATAATTCTAGTCCATGTAAAGAGACTGGACTCACACGTATTGTAGAACTACAAATGCAATGAATTAGGAATTAAGTAGAACAATGGCTCTCCTTTGCATTATGATGGTGCAGCACCACTGTGTCTTTGTCTAGAACATACCATTTGAAGATCACTCCACATCATTTTTTTAGAACAATCAAAATCACACATGTATACAGTGTATACTCTAGTTTTTGTTGAGTTCTTTGCAGCTCTGTCTCGCCCTGTCATGACTGACTGGGTACCTTGATGAGGTAGCGGGTGATGTCCCTGCCTGCAATGTCCAGGCGTCTTGTCAGATGAGGCAGGCTAAAGCCCTCATACACTGGACAGATGTGTGTCACACCATCACCCGAGTCCACCACCACACCGGTCAGAAGGCCTACACACACACACACACACACACACACAATAATGTACACTTTTACCAAGATAGGTGTGATTGGGTCCGAGTTTTGTCTAGTGTGTGCTTATTGTAAGCTGTGTAAAAACACAAATCCTGAAACAATAACACATCTATTATAACAATTAACTTCTAATAACACCTCAGTCTGTAACATACTCCTATACAAAATTATAGTGCAGTGCACAGACCTAACGCAGGGCTCTGTGTTCAAAACTGAGTCGGAGTCTCAGTGTAGGGGCAAATAGTTTCAGAGTTCATTTAGTCCTTCTTGAAGCACCACACTGGTGGGGTTCAACTAATCCCACCACTTTAGATAATGTTAGGATATCGTGTCAGTGGAACAGTGTAAAGTGATGTTCCTGGAACTGTCTAGACTTTCTGGTGTAAAGAATAACATGTCCATGATATCCAAGTAGTCTCCTCATAAAACTAATCTTTGCACAAACTATTTGACAAAGGTGTGGTAGTTAAATACTGCCACACCAGAATATTTCCGCAATTAAAATGAGAAGTCTTCTGTCGCTGAGCTGCTAAACTACTAATGATTTACCCGTTATAACATACAAGATACACTTCTAGTGTCAAGGCAAAATCTAATTTCTGGGTGAGAGGTTTGTTGAAATAGGACACCTGGAAATCGCTTTGATATTGAAACTTAGACTTGCAGCCCAAGCATGCATGTTTAACTACCTACCTTGGGCATAGAGCGTCAGCACAGCTTGTATAGCAATGTAGACTCCTGAAAACTGGTAGGTCTCAAACATCACCTGAAGGAGAGGCCGGAAAACGTCAGACAATAGGTTCAATTACTTGCTGGTGAAAACAGTACATCTGGCAACACATGTAAAAAAACATCATGTATAAAGTCTATACTTTAACCGGATATAGAGGGAATGAGTATAGTGTAACAGTGATAAGGAGTTGAAAAGATCGTCAAACCCACAAAACTAGTAAATTTCCCCTTTTTGTTGGTCCCTTCACACAACCACAAAAATAGGCTCAAGCTGTACACACAAAAATAAATGTCAACATACTTCGATGATTTTTTCGCGGTTCTTGGTAGGGTTCATGGGTGGTTCGGTCAGCAAGATCTTGCAGTTGCGGGAGTCGATGTTGAGCTTTTCTGGGCCAAAGGTGTAGTCCCACAGGTGCTTCATGTCGTCCCAGTTCCTGACGATGCCATTCTCCATGGGGTAGTTGACCTCCAGCATGGAGCGCAGCTCGCTGGCCTCGTCCCCCACCATCAAGTCCTGGAGGAAGAGGTCAAAGGTCAACACGGATAAATATTCAGTTTTGCAATGTAGCACCCCACTTCTGAAAGCCAGATTGGATCATTCCGGATCACTGAGAGTGGAGATGAGCACTGAGTATTGGATGAGGGCAATACAAGCTGTCATTTCAGCTTGTCCCCTTGGCCTGCTAGTCTTATGAAATCAAAGAAACTGGATCTTCAAGCCGAGTGATCTGTCAGATGACAACAGCTGCATTAATGTCCTCGCCCAAAGTAGTTATTTTAACTACTTTAAAACTCAGTTACTCAGCATGCAAAACAAGACATTATTTACCATGCATCTACACACCTGGAAACACTCTAGCTACAGTAAACCACTTGTTTTAGCACCATTCAACTAGCTGCATGCAAGGCAGCCTGGCAATGTAAACAATCGCTGGGTTAGAGCTCAGTGTTAGCCACACAGTCAAGCATCTCATGTTCCACTTGGAGACATCAAAAGCCTAGTGAAGGCAGCCATTTTATGGGTTCATTCTGTGTGCTTTGGCAATTAACAAAGTACCAGTCACAGGCATTGCCTCCATGTGGTCTCAATTTTTTTTTTTTTAATAAAAGGAAAAACAGATGTGTTTCCGTCTCCCACTTTCAGCTGTCTGCCATGCATCCTCAAGTGCACCCTTCTGCACTTGTAAATAGGTGAAACACCCAGAGATAATAAAGCAAATGCTCTAAATTAGACATTCCTTAAACAAGATGGTTGTGGCGTCATCACAGAGAGGTAAACAGATCTGTGATGCACAGATACAAAACATTTATCATTCAGCACCAAGTGTTCTAGCTGCAGCTGACATTCTGGGTTCTTGTTAACAGAAAACTGGTGTGATTATCTTAGTGCTTAAATAGCAGCGGGATTGAGGGGTGGGGGGTGTATCTGTCGGGATGAGTCAGCAGATCAGCCTCTGAAAATGGAATCGGTCCAAAATCTCTTTTAGCACTCCATTGATAACAGCTGGCCTTTGATTTGTCACAGCCGTTTCTGCAACACTTTCAGCCTGGAGAGAGGAGTGCATTAACATAAGGGCCGTATATCTATCTGACACTCAAACTCAACGGCAACTAGTTGGGATGTAAAAGAATGTAATCATTGTGTGATTAAGAAAACACAATAGAAAAGACACTGAACACAAAAATAAACCCATCTAAAAACAAAGAAAGTTTAATTCGGTTATAATTCGGATGAGATCAAAACATTACACAACTCTCTGCAGCAGGCAAGAACAGGAGGCACACACCAACCTGAACTTACCATCTTCTGGGCATTCTACTTCATCGGGGAGGGGGGGAACAAAATATGGAGGAAGAGGAAGGTAGATATAAAAAAATATGTAAAAATGAACAACCAAAAGAATTGGAAAGAACAGGAGAAATATATAGGCTTTATGAAAATAATAGGAAACTGTTATACATTTAGACTTCAGCCGCAAAATCAACAGATCTTTACCCAGATCCCACAATCTATTCAAATATTTCACATTTGCAGGAATGCACTGGAGTTGGTACTGGGAGGCCGACAACAACAAGCTGGTGTAGCTTGTGGTTAGAGGATTGATTATGTTATCTAACAGATTTCAGAACTAAACAATGATAACAGATCTTTTAGAGTGGAACTAGACAGTCTTTGGCTTTGAAATTGTGCTTACTTCAGAAACTGATTCTGCACTATTGTGTGTGTGTACTTCATACATCTTGCTTTTTTCACTGATTTGCAGATTATAGTTTTGCCTTATCAGTGGTTTCTGACCAGGTTCAAACTTGAAACCAAGACTTTCTGGTTAAATGAAACCTTCGCTCCAGTAACGTCAAGCAGAGGACCAGTTCGTACCTTGATCTCAATGTTTCCGACTTTGGCTGTCGAGCGAATAATGGGCCGCCCAACAAGCGCAGGGAAGATGTGCTCTGGGAAGTTGGATCCTGCATAGCCGCACTTGACAAACTAAAAGAGAGAGACAAAAAAAACAGAGCACAGAGGAAGTGACGTGAGGAAATACATTTAAGAAGCCAGACATCAGTGTAATCCATCTGATGAGAGTGGGATTAATTAGCATTCAGAGAGAGATAAAAATTTAACCACCAAATATGTGTCCATATGTGTGTGATTATCATCATCTATGGCCGGCGCCTTCTTCAGCATCCAGCACAACGGTAGGAAACATCAAATCTATTTGTGTTTTAAGGCTGATGCTTAGCTTTTATCAAGAAGAAAAACTAAACAATTTTGGTTAATTTCATCTTAAAATCCATTATTTTTTAGTTAATTTATTAATATCTTAAATCTGTATTAAAAATGGTTGTGGATTCTCAGCGTTTAAGTTATAAAGCCCTTTCAGAAATCCATAGTGAGAGTGTGACAGTATTTTTTTAGAAAACATATAGCCACAGAGACAACCGTTAGTACTGTGTGGACATGAAGACAAGCAGGTTGCTGAGCAACAAAAGTTACATCATTGACCTGTAAGACCAGGAAAAGATAGCAACTCAGCTGTGTCATGGTTTTGTCTCAGTTTGATTGCTGTCGTATTATCATTTTGCCCCAGCATCACCTTGCTAGTTGCACACATTTATGCGTTGTCCTTCCTCTACAATCATTTAAATTAATAAATGTATGCCTGTTATTGAAAAATTGTTATGAGTTATGGTGTTGCATAGTTGTCCACCAGAGGGCACTCTACAACGCGCATGTTGGCAAAACTGATTATTTTCTTTTAGTTATTGAGATTTTGTTTCACATGTTAAGTTTATTTGTTAGAACTTCAATACATTTAGATGTTCCTCTGTTGTGACAATAAGACAAATTATTATTATTTTAGTGGGAACTCAAATACAAATAACTAATGTTAGAGAAATCTGTTTTGTTATGCGCTACTGTATTTTTTTTAATACATATCGGCAAATATATCGGAATATCTGATTTTTAAATAACCAAATATTTGTATCAGTAATGGCCTTAAAAATTGTTTATCGGTGGGGCTCTAATGTTTCCTTTGTGCCTTTGTGTGACCGCAAACATAAAAAACTAAAAATGTGAAGAACACGAGCCACAAAGCTAACTAACTAGAGCAGAGTTTCATTTACTTTATCTTGAACAATCAACAATGTTGCAAGACAAAACTAAATTCTAAATCCTAAAAACTTAAACAAAACACAACCAATCAGAAATTAACAAAAAAATAACTATACTAAAAATTTGTTCGAGAAGGAGCAGGCGGATGTAGATAAGTTATTTGGTCTTGCCCCTTATTTCACAAAATCATTCCATCACAAAGTAAATACATATGCAAATACAGCATACAATCTATCAGGTCTCACACTGACTAATAACAATACAACAATGCCAGTAAATTACAATTCCTTTCCTTTGTTTATGTCTATTTTCTGTATTGATCAAGTAATGATTTCTTTAATCTATTTCAAGAATACTTTTAGAAGCCAAACACAGTTCACTACCCCTCTGCCCTGACCTAAAGTCTACAGTCCTAACAAAGGAATGTGGTCAAAGAAGATTGTAAGAGTAACAGGCGAAGTAACCTGATTCTGTGTCTAGTGTAATTCTTTGATTAATTATCTCACGGAACCAGTTCAACTTTTCTAGTGAGTATCAGTGGGAAATTGTGAAATTTACAAGTAACCCAAACAACTCCGTAGTCTTGTTTTGCAACTTTGCCTGTATGTGCTTGGTAGGATAGATGTTGCAAAGCAAGGTTGAAAACTGTCAGATTTTATAATTGACTATGATGTGAAACAATCATATATCAGTGCTCTGAAAATGTGCTGGTGATGTATGTGGCTGTGGTTTAGACTCCTCTCACTTCCTCTTGACTTCTCAGTTCACCCCTGACACAGGGGAGTTTTTTTTCTAGCTCTGCAAGAGTCTCTGTAAGAAGTTACATCTAAAAAAAAAAAGAAAGAAAAGAAAATAGCCTTATTAGTCAGTCCCATGCTGAGCCAACATCCTCTTTGACTGCTGGCAAGTTAGAGCAAGGAAGTCCTTGTGATCTAAAAGAAGCAGTATTACCAGTGTGCAATGAGTTATTCTTTGACATAAACACAGATCAGCCAAGTGCATGGTATTTCTTTATTTTGGATCCCCATTAGCTGCTAACAATGTACTGCTACTTAAAGCAACAGTCATAAGCTGGATGGGAGTAGAAACTGTTTTGTAATGTTTCTTATTAGATAGCTATACTTTAATAAAGTATATGTCAAACCTCGTCTGTCCAGTAAAGTTATGTTCAAACAAAGGAGATTAAGAACAAATCTGTATATGAAAAAAGGAATGGGGTGTGGTCTTTCCAAGTCCAAAAGATTTTGCTAACTGAAGGGTGAAATGTCAGATGACGCTGCAGGAGAAGGGCGACTTTCCGTAAGCCCCCGTACTAGTGTAAAGATTATTTATTAGTTTCCTTTCAGACTGTTTTTTATTCATGGAAGTTGGTTATAGGCAGTAGTGAACCAGATTTGTTGTTTACTTATTTTATAATATTTTAATATGTCCCCTACATTTTCTACTTACTTTTAAGTTGTTTTTCTTTTAAGGGGCATTTCAGCATTAGATATTCCCGTTTTTACCATGTACTCTATAAAAGAGGTTGTTAGGTATGCACAATATGAGGAAAATATGCGATAACGTTTTTGAATATTGTGGTAACATTAATGCTTAGGATAAATAGATATTAAAATGTGCCTTGTTCACCTTTCTGCTGCTTCTAGTAGGCTGCACTAAAATACTAAATTGCTTGTTGAATTAAAAAAAGAATTACTCTCAACATTATTTTACTGAAAAAACTGAAGGTGAACAGATCACATAAGGCACCATGAAAGATTTTAAAGTGCAGTTTTCTATTAATACTCGTTAAACAAACTAAAAATCTAATCCAAAAACTAAAATAGTTAGGTGTCTTTGGCGATGTCTTTTAACACAAGTTGATATCGCGATGTTGACGAAAAAGGATGTATTGTACAGCCATATGTAGTTCTTGTGTGACCGATGTGACAATAACATCTTGGAATGTAACGCTGTGTCCGTGAAACTGGTGTTAGCTGCTGGACAGGGAAACAGAAAGGTGGTTAATGATTAACCTGCCATGGGCCAAGCTGACGTTAAGTTTCGGGACAAACATCTAGCTAAACATCTAACTAGCTAATCTGCTTGATAAACAAACCAAATGTGCAACAGAAATACTAAATCTGCAAATCCCGCATCGTTTGCTAAACAAATCCCTGAAACGACCGACGCAGATTCCAGACAGTGAACCAAACGCGAGATTGTTTTTTTCTAGGATGACGAAGGAATCGAGAAGGCATGACCCGCCCTACTCACCCTCTGTATGGGTAGCACTCGCTGCCTGCTTTAATTGGGTTGGTTAGGTTTTGGCAAAAGGAGTGTGATTGCTCAGGATTTGGGTAAAAATGTCGAGTAAGCCAATCACAGGTAAAGAAAGGCAGACTTGGGAGGGCCATGCCTTCACAATCCTGGAAAAGAATATTCTGAAACCAGACAGCCAGCTGTTAAATGCTAGCAGTAATTTAGCAAGCTAGCTAGCTGCCTTAGCTTCGTAACCGTCGGTAGCAAATGAGCTGTTACTCGTAAGCTTTAATTGTATGGTTTATGCCGCAGTCAGCGATATAGCCAGAGCTGTGTATTCAGCTTTTATAATTACATGTAAACCCACTCTAGGTGCTGTTTTCGTGTCGGGTCTGGATGAATGAAAATTAGCTGGCTAACAGGATAGCTAACTACCCATCCACCCAGTTAACGCTAGCTAGCTTGGCCGCTGACAGCCCCACTTCCTGTTTCAGCAAATCGTTCGACATAACGGCACCGTTTACAGAGAGCCACGGATAAAGAGCGTGTTAAACCAAAACAGCAAACTTACCCCGGTCCCATTATCACAGACCACCACTTTCCTTCCCTGGCTGTCCATTATGTTAAAGCCCAGTTACCGCTGAACCCCCTCAACTTTCTTCGGCAAGCCGGAAGGAAGACACACACCAACCCGGCGATAGCAGGAAGGGAAGGGTGCTCATCCGGTGTGTGTGACAGAGCCGTTCAAATGTCAGTCACTCCCTCCAAAAATGTTCAGCTTCAAACTCCTTTTCTTTCTTTCTCTCTTATGCGTTTAATTGCGGGTCGCAACCGGTTCAAACTTTTACTTTTACAATCACAACAAATGCATTGACTGATTACATTGCTAGGTCTCGGATTCGTGAATGCAGTGTAGCCTAACTCAGTTTCCACATGTCAAAAGAAGTGTAATGTATTGAAGACATGTAGCCTCTCATCTGCCTAAAAATGTAAATGTTTACTCCCTAGAAAAGTCTGGATCTTTAGAGCATGTATCATGGAGAAATCATTAAGCAGATAATATCATTAAGGATGGGATGTAATATGTCTGACATGATTAGTAACAGTAAATGTAAGAGACATCCAAAAACAGTTTAGTTGTTTTTATTCTTTACTTTTGCTCAAACAATCGACAACCATAAGATAAGATGAGAAAAATGTCAACCTTTAAAAATGTTTAATGAAAGAAAAATGTTCTTTCACCCATCTTCACAAAGGCCACTTTACTTACTCAGGTCTCCTCAAACCATCTAGAAAGTACATTCTTTTTCCCATATAACTTAAGTATGTTCTAACATTTGTCTATAATAATTTACATTTAAAAAATAATACATGTTTATAATTCATCAAAATAAACCACAACAACACACTTTATGAAGAGTAAAACGTTTTTTCCCCACATTGCAGATTATTGCACATCAAAATGAATGCACGATGTGATACACGTGGGGGGATTCTGCCTCTCGACTGACGGAGCTGATTTTTTTAGGCTAAAGACTGAAGATAGCCAAGCAAGCACAACAATCAACTCACTGTTGGAGCCCACAATGCCTCCTGTTTCTTTATAAGCTCTTCAAAATCAACTTAAAGCATCACATAGCCAAGACAGTACAGTGACACATCAAAAACACAGGGATAAATTACATGCAACAAAAGACATGTATTCAAAATAAAATGCAATGTGTTAACCCTTATATGCTGTTCATATTGTATACCTGCACGGTAGTCCCAAGAACACTCAAGTGTCTTTACACAATTTTGAACCACACGTGCTTAATCCTTAATTGATGTTTCAGGGAGCGGGGAGGAGTGTATCTTTTAGGTTCAATACCACTTGTTTATGGTAAAAAAACATCTACAATCACACAATATCATCTCATATTTTAGTCTTGCTGCCATAAGCAGAGGTGGAATGTAACTAAGTAAACCAAGTATTGTACTTGGGTACAAATTTGAGGTACTTGTAAAGTCTTATCTTTTCATGCTACTTTCTACTTTTACTCTGCTACATTTTAGGGGGAAGTATTGTGCACTCTACTCCATTACTTTAATCCGACAACATTAGTTACTTTAGGAATTAAAACACACATAGTTTATAAAACATGTTTTATTTTAAATTAATCTACCCAACAATATATAGGTCTACAAGTCCATTTGAAATGATTAGACCAATATGTGAAGATTTTTATGCATTGAGTACATATACTTTTAATACTTACCTAGTTTTACTTAACATGTCCATTGCAGGACTTTTACTTGTAACAGAGTATATTACAGTGTGGAATTAGTGGTTTTACGAAAGTAAAGGATCTGAGTACTTCTTTCACCACTGGCTATTACCTCAGTCACCCCAACTCCTCTTTTGAGCTCTGTTGGTTGGCCGGGACGTATAGGGTTCATCTTAATCCGGGTTATTTAGTAACATTCAAAATTCCTTAAAAACATAATTTCCCTTGATGTTGCCTACTGTACTCTGGTGGATCAATAAATCAATTCAATATATTCAGGTCAAATTTGACCAGAACCTGCCTCAATGTACAACAATTTGGAACACCTGTAAAAAATTGTAACAGTTTTCAACATTTTCATTTTTGAACATTTTAAGAAAAATCATCACATTTTAGGCTATAAGAATAGCATTTAGGATGATTTTACTGCTGTCAAATTTGAGCACTAAAGTTTGTTAGGGTTGAATGTGTGTAGAGATCACATGTCACTGTTACTAAGGAGAACAGCATTCTTTGGGTAGGAGGATGCTTGGGAACATGAGGACCTTGGCCTGCATGAAGGACAGGTTAGGCAGTCCAGAGATCAGCCTGCAAGCCTCGGCACTCAGGCCCTCATTCTGCTGAGGTTTCCTGATAAAGAACACACACACAAACACTACTTAAAGACATTAAAGACAAGGAGATGTTGCATTATTAATACATAAAGAGAAGCTTGTGAATGATTTGGATCATTGTTTCATTGAGTGAATGCTTGAAAAGGATTAAAAATAATTGCAAAAGTGCAACTGAGCTGACCGGATTGAAGTACTGGTTTTCTCTGCAGTGGACATAAGCCGATTCAAGGTGTCTTCCATGTGGCTACTTCCAGCGCTGGTTTCCAGTTTGCTGATGGTCAACTCATACAGCTCACGGTCAACTCCTTTTCATGTGAATGTGTGTAAAAAACGCATAAAACTCAATGAGTGTCAAGAGGACTTACCCAACTCACAGCATGAGCTTTCTGGTGGCTGCTCTGTGGCTGTTTCTTTAACCATAAACCTTGAATAAATTGTAATAAAATCTACAATTCTGCAGTTTAACACGCTGACCTGGAGGAGGACTGTTACTACGGCTGCTGCTGCTGCAGTAGGATCTGCGCTCCTCCTCAGGACCAAAACAATCCAGGTTGAGAGCTGAGCAGTCTGTGCTAACAAGGGGATACAGTGCGTGAGGATTGTTGCAGGGTGAGGAAGGATGGGGTACCTTGTTTTCTTATTCATAATGTATTGTATTGCTCAACATTTTCAATTATATAGTATTTTGCCTTAATAACAATGTTTAATATCTAGCTAGACTTGAAAATGACATCACCATTAAAAGCGCTGACTAAACAGTTTTACATCCTTTGCATGACACTAAATCCCAGCAAGCTGTGAAGCCGTTTGACTACTCCCAACATTGCATTCAACTGCAGAAATAAACTGATGAAGCTTCCAAAAAAGAGAGGAAAGCTGAGGGGAAGAGAAGCAAAACCAAGCAGAAAGGATCGACTGATTTATTTCAGTATTTACAAGGATTTCCTGATTGCAGTGCATTAAATCT
This sequence comes from Etheostoma cragini, assembly GCF_013103735.1. NCBI lineage: Eukaryota > Metazoa > Chordata > Actinopteri > Perciformes > Percidae > Etheostoma > Etheostoma cragini. The sequence goes on along the minus strand of NC_048423.1, from coordinate 3,997,939 downwards.
AGATTCGAGCAGTAAATCTGACAAAATAATAATAAAAAAAATCTCAACAAAGTAGTTCCAAAGTCCAAGTACTTTAAAAAAAACAATTGCTGGCATAAAGGCACAACTCAATTATGAAATACTGTGACTTCAGTTGTAGAAACACGTTTGACTGGTAATGAAATACTGAGTAGATTTCAGTTAATATTTGTTTTTTGTTTGGGAATAAACACTCCTTTATCCTATTCAGCATGAAGAATTACGCACAAGTGCACAGGGAGGGGATAAAAAGCATACAGCATAAAGTGACAGCAGTAGTTATTGTTTCTATTATGACAATAATCTCCCACACATTTAACCTAATCACAGAATAAATCAAAACCACAGTGACGGATTTCATGTAACCAACCATGTGAAAAAAATATGGAAATTAAGAATTAAATATAAGACTGCACAGACATATTTTTCAAAATATGAAGTGTGTTTCCTTTTGTTTACATGGTTGTTTGTCTGACTTTAAATTGCTTCAATTCTTTTGACTTGGACAGTGAGTACAGTAAATGTGTTTAGACCATAGACTGTATGAATATTGATACAGTCTATGGTTTTGATCTCTTAGCTGCACTCAGCGCCACCTACAGTGCCCTCTGCTGTCCATACTTTACTATTACAAGTGGAATCTAATCACAGCACCTTTGTCAGAGACCGCAATCCATAGAAACGTTGTCTGTGATCTCAACAAAGTGTCTTTTTTTTTTAAATTAATGAAATATGTTTATTAGCTCTGACAGCTTGCATGCTGCAGACCAGAGCTGAAAGTTAAACATGTCAGCGTGCTGACGATTCAACAGTGAAACACTAAATATGGAACTGACAAGTCAAGCAAACCATTCCTACAGCCAATAGAAAAATAGTGACTTTTACCACTTCTTGATTTTTTTCTTCTTTTTAAGTTAGTCACTTATGTTTATGGTTATGCAACAAAGCCTATTTTTATACGTCTTATTTCTTCATACTTTTGTGTTTACCCACTTAAGAAACAGGCAGCAGCAAATGGATTGTGTAACAAAGATCGTTGTCTATCACTGTCCTGAAATTCAAACTTTAAATACTTCCCAATAAAACTCACAAGGACAGCAAACACAAGCTAGGCTCCTTGGTCATATGTCATTAACTGATGCATCCATATAAAAAGCTTTATTGCCTCCATGAATTATATTTAATTTACCAGAGAGCACTCCCCATATACACACTCCTAACATAATCGTGACATTAGAAACACATCCTTCATGTGAAAATCCTGATCACGACTGTACTAAATCAGATTAAATCACATTTGTTCCTGAGTAAATAATGACTGATACCTGTGTTGCTTTCTTTTTGAAAATGTTTGATTAATCCACCAAAATGGATCAGAAACACTTTACAAGCTAATATGAACAAATAAATTATCAAAAACTAAAGACACTGTGTCAAATGAAGCCAAATATTGGATGATGCTGTCAGATTTATAGGCTAAGTCTCAAGATTGACCACAGTATTATTACTGGAAGAGTTAGTTGAACCCACATTGGCCAATTTAAATAGTCCTTTGAACAAACTCATCTGATAAATCAACATATTATAACCATGTTGCATGTGTTCTCTGCAAATGGGACAGTCATTTCGAATTTTACGCTCAGATGCTTGTGTTGTGGTTTTTAAAAATAACTTCAGAATCATCAAGTACAATAACAGTAATGCACATCTTGTGTTCAGTAGACTTCCCTTTAGTTTTAAGCAGCCTTTTAACAAATAAGATTCCCCCATAACAACTGAGACTGATAAATACTGAGATAAATTCTTTGTAAAAGGTGGCAGCAGGTGAATATTATAAATTAGAGTAGTTGAAGGGAGGGAGAAAAAGGAAGCCAGTACAGTGTTTCTCCTGTAATTCTTCTGGAACAATTGGGACTGATGGGGCTATTTCTGTTTGGTTTCACATCCATGTTACTTGAGTCCCAGTTTTGGGTCTGTTGGATGTTACATATATATATGTTAGTTTTCTTGTTTGGACAAATTATAATGACAAAAACGTGATTTTTGAACACTGAGTCTATCTGTGTTATTCATGAGTGGAAATTCATTTAAATCACAAAATGTTGTGATCACCCAAGTGCTGAGTGAATAAAGGGGAAACACAGCCGAAATGAAAAGAAGCAGAACATGCCCTGGAGGAAGTGAGGAGGAGTCCAGAGGAAACTCAAAGGTTTAGGCTTAGCCACGCAGGAGGGCCTGATACTGTAGACTACTTCCAGCCCCAGAAGTGGGGGGCTCGACGAGGGGACGTACCGTCCTGAGAGCTGCTAAGGCCACGGCTGCTCCAGTCCAGATGGCTGGAAGGAAGCGCCTCCTACACAGAGAAAAGTAAACGGCATGTAAAACTGACACTTACCACAATGCAACAGTAGAGCAAGGTTAATAGTGTGAGCAGTAAAATACATGTCTTTAGTAATATCCTGTGTCCCACGAAGCATTTGCATGTATTGTCTCTAGTCTCTTGCCTTTAAAGCTTTAGTGCGTAACTTTTTGATATTAATGAACATCTGTTACATTCAAGCCATTGACAAATGAGTTGCTACAAAGCTAATTAAGACTATCGGCACCACTCAACTCTCCGTATTTCTCAGACTTCCTCAGAGAGTCCATCATGTTTATTTTTAATCCTCCATGTCCTCCTTGGCTACTAGCAATAGAGTCCGGTTCAGGCTGAAATTTTCTGTCTGAGCCCGGCCTGGCCCGCCTCTTTTCTGCCCACTTCCCACACATACAGACCCACACACACTGAGTTCTCTTAAAGGAGCCGCAGCACCTTTTTACAATAAATGTCTTATCGCGCTGATGTGACCAAGCCCAACCCGAACCCTTTTCTAAATATCCGTCCAAACCCGGGTCCCTGGCGGTACCCGACGGGCTCCCGATGGACTCGAATCGGGTATCCATGCTATAACAACTGCATGTAGGAGGGGTGGGGGCTGTGCACCATCATGGAAGGCTTGTACCAATTGGATGTGCCGATAGTTTTGTTGTCATTACTTAGAATTCTTCAAGGGGGCAACATAAACTACGCACTCTAGCTTCAATACAGCTGTAGTAAATCAACTCAAGTCAAAAAGACAAATTTACCGGCAATGAATGTGTTGGTGTGTCCCGGGGCCCTGGAGGTGCAAGTGTTGTGCCTGCTGTGTGTCCCGGAGAACAGACAGCTGGCACAGAGTCTTTGGTGGGCTCTAGCATTCCCTGATGAGTGGTAAAAAATTGATGGAAATGAACAAAAACAAGGTAAGGAACGTGGACTATCAATGATAATGACTCCTGAAACTGCTGCTCTTACACCATTACAATGCTGCTCACCAGGCTGGATGCAAAAGCAGGCACAGCCACTGGCTGCTTCTTCATGCCAATGAACACCTTACACAAGGTCAAGACACACAAAAGGAAAACAGCATTAAATTAGATATGAATGAGTAAAATAGGAGTGTAACGGTTTGTAACTCTATTGAATGTCTATCCTATTTTCATACTGTATATACTGTACATAAGATACTGTGAGTCACGTTTGACCTGGCCTGAAACGCACTATGGGGGTCATTGTTCTTTGATGTTGTAGTATTAGCGTGTTAATTCAGTTACTGGTGAAGATGGTTGGTATTTTTTTACGTTTTGCAAAACTCACAATGTTCCTAGTCTCCACACCAAGGCACCTGAGCAGAGTCCTATTTGTGTGGGAACCTCCCCACTGAAACTGGAGGCCAACTGCATCGTGGAGGTCCTGGTGTGGCCACCACACCCTTTGCCGAATCCTGAGAAAGAGTGGGAATTTTTGTGTATTAAAAGACTATATATATATATATATATATATATATATATATATATATATATATATATATATATATATATATATATTTTTTTTTAAAGGACAACGGTAAAACTGCATGGTCCTGAAAACTTCACAGACTTTCAACATAGCCAACACCATTGGCAGGGAGTCCTCACCACTGAGATCTGGGACAGATTTCAGGTATTTCCTCCTCCTCACTCTCAGGGAGGTGTCGGGCGTGAAGCAGAGCACCGAGGTTCAGCACCTCCTCCCCATCTTCCACCGCTGGGACCTCTACCTCTGGAAAACTGGCCAGGAGAAGCTGCCGGACACGGCAGGACAGAGACACCTAAGCCAAAAAAGAAGGAAGTAGGCTTTTTCTTTTTAAAATCAAATGTTCAAAATATGTGATGAACTTTCGTTTGATATAAAGCTTTTAATGTCTATAAAATATATTTTCGAATTGCCTGTGAAACACTTAAAAAGTCTGTCCAGCATGTGATAAATAAGAAACCTAAATAATGACAGAAAAAGAAAAACATAATGCAAGACAAGCCCTGAATAATACATTTGCCAGAAACAACTTCAGGGAAATGTGAACATTATTCTCTGTGGCCTTTAATTACCATCATAAAGAGCAACAATTAAGACAGTTTTTACGGAAATGTTTCCCACCTGACAGCTGTTCCTCCTAGAAACCCCATATTGCCCCGCCCTGTCCTGCTCCTCCTCAGTGTCCCCATCAGTCTGCAGGCTGCTGACTGGCTCTCTGAACTGCGTCCAAGTTTTTTCCTCCTCCTGAGTACTCTGGTCCTTGAACTCCGCCCACGACCCCTCTCCATCCTCCAGTGTTGGCGCTGAGCAGAAATCAGCAAAGCTGTCACTCGGTGGGAGGTTTCCTAAACTCTGCACCACTGCATCTGCAGTTTGTACATGCCCGTGGTCCCTGTGATGCTCAAAACTACAGTCTTCAAAGTCTGCAAATTGGTCTTCTGTATGTGTTCCAGGTTGGGACTGGTTGGAGGTAGCAGAAGTTTCCTGAGTTGCAGATGGGTTGCAATAATGAAAGCCTTTCTCTTCCTTAGACTGTCTGAGATTTGCCATGCTGTTATTGAAAAAGCAGCCAGAATGCCTGTGATTTCCCAGTTCTTCTTCCTCATCATCATCAGTCTGGTCCCAGTCAGTCTGATCCTCCGGTGAAACAAGCGATGAAACATTTGGTTCCAAGTCCTCAGAAGGACCCTCAAATGACAAATCATCACAGAAGGACGCCAGGTCTTCTGAAGCGGACTCATACACACTAAATGTTTGGGGGACGGTGGAAGTGCTCTTTGCCCGATCTTCTCCGTCTTCTTCTGACACTCCATCCTCCTGCACCTCTTGGGTTTGTAAGGAATTAAAACTATGATTCTCTTCTTTCTGGTGGTCTCCAGGCTTGCCTAACCCCTCCTCCCCATAATGAAGTTCTCCGGGTGGAAAATCCAAACCTGCTCCTGCAGCTTCCTGAGGCTGATGGTGGTCCTGAGATGGTTGCACGAGTGCTGCATCTCTTTTCTCACAGTGCTTGACTTTAGTGCAAACATTTTCTTTTTCCTTGCATGCACATTGGGATCTGGGCTCAAAGTCCGTAACAACCTCCTGTCCTGGATAACAGATTTGTTCACCTAAGCTGTTGGAAGAGTTTGTCCCATCCCCTCGGCTATCCCATTGCTCTCTGCTGCCTATGGGAGAGAAGCCACAGCACCAGGGATGTACTGCCTGCTCTGTAAACACAGTAAAATCAGCAAACCCTGTTTCTTCCATGGGAGAGCACACACCCACTGCAGAGGCTATGTTGGTCCCAGAGTTGTGGTCTCTTTCAGAATAACCATTTGTGAGGTGCACACAGGATTCAGCATTACAATCATGACCTTCCATGTTTATGTTGCCCCTGTCAGACCCCGAGTCCACAGTGGACGTGAGTTGGGACTGTTCAACTGGGTAGTTAAAGCTAAAGTTGGGTTGATGTGTGGCTGGCTTTGTGGTGGTAGAAGGCTGTCTGAGGCTGCATGGTGAATCCGTAGGATCAGTCAAGTCAATAGGCGAGCAGGACACCTCAACAGAGAACCCACCAAAATCCCCAAATTCATCCTCCTCTGACCCCGCCTCTCCATCGCCATCATCATCCAGTGGAGGAGGGGAGGAGGGGTGCAAGGGTATGATGTCTGGCTCCATGGGTTCTCCTAGCAGCACCTGAAGGCCTCATGCACCTAGGAGAGGGAAAGTGAAAAGAGCATCAAGAAAAACAGCTTCTTGAGAATCAGACAACAATGTTTCAGTGTGTTGATGATGGCGATTGCTCAGCACAATATTGTTGATATTTTCTGAGAGTGATGGATTGAGCCAACAATGAAAGTTAAGGTATGGTGGCGTTATCCATGGTGCAGCTCACCCCCTTGCCTGGATAGACCCTCACGCCCACCTCAATTGACATCATATTGTACATTGAGAGTTTAACACCCTAACATGAGTTGCCTATTTGTTTACTTATTATGTTTAAGGCATTAATGTACTGGGTCCACTGCGTCATTATTATATATATATATATATATATATATATATATATATATATATATATATATATATATATATATATATATATATATATATATCATGCATGTTATAATATGTATCATTCAGGTTTGCTTCCATTCCTCATTTATGTGAAGCAGTTTGTAAGGTTGATTTTGATGGTTGCTATACAAACTTATCATCCTAATTCAAAATTACAAACACCCACGCATCAGAGACAATGCTTGAAATGCATTAACGTATCAGTTAATTGTACTGATTTATGGGTGATGCACTGATGTTTGTGGTTTTGGTTTAGGTCAGACATTTAGCAGACTGTTAAAATAAAGGAACCTTCAAACATGATTGTTCCGCAAAGTAGAAGCTTAAAAAATCTGCACTTTATGTGTAAATCTATTGCACTTAGATGTTCAAACGTGCTCTTTTTATGTCTCCTAAAATATTGTCAAGCGTTTACATGTCATGTCAGATATTTCCAGCTTTTTGTTTCCCCCACTCGGGTACAGATCCAGGAGAGGAAAAAGTAGCCAGTGCTGGCCGCAGTAGTAAGCTGATACAGGAAACATTATCCGCAGCTTTGTGCTAGGATGAACAGTTCAAACCTGCGCCTATAGCAGCAGCCCCTTCAGGATCATGGATTAGTAACGTTACCTGTATTAAACCTTCAACAGAAACACACAAGACAATATTGCAATACAATGCTGACTGAAACATTTTTTTTAAGTATTATTACACAACAGATTAAGGTATTTATGTGGCTTTGTGAATAGTCGAAAAAGCAACAACAAAAAAACACTTGATGTCCTGCCATTTTCTTCAGCCAGCTTAACGTTACATTACCACCAGCTAGCTTGTGTAGCCGGTATCTAAAGCTAGCTATCCGTCAAAAGCAAACGTTGACGTGCTATTTAAACGTGGCTAACAGCTAACGTTAGCTAAGAATACAAAGTGCCAGCTTTTTATTTACCAACACTCATTCACTTTGCCTTCTCGTCACTTCTTGTCTATTTCTTGTGCCGAAGCTTGGCTCTCCATCCTCTGTCACCATTCTCCCTAAGTATCAACTGGGATATGTAAGACGTAAAGACCTCTCACTATGTTCCGTTTCAAGGTGCTGTATTACCCATCGCGAACTGGAGTCGGGAAAATACCAAACGACGACTCTTCTTCAAAATAGACGATCTCTAATTTAGAAACTATCACCACCTACTGGACAGATGTGGTCCTACCCCTGCTCATTCCGCTTTACTTGTTTATGAAGTGGTTGAAAGTATGGTATTTACTAGGTAAGTACTATACTTAAGAACAATTTTTGAGTTACTTTACTTAAGTATTTAGGACTGTATGTTACTTAACAGATATGAGTACTTCTTCCATTGCTTTTATGGTAATGATTTTTTATAATTATAAGTATTAGTAGCAGTAATGTAATGTGACATTTGGGAAAAGAAATAAAGCATGTTCCAGTCTCTGTGCTGCTATTAATTCCAATGACCCTATAGTTAATTTTAGGGTAAGAAAGTAGATAAATGATCAATGTGGCTGCCTGCTGTCAGGTAGTGGAATATCATGGACTCTCCCCAATCTGACATGTTTCCTGTTTGAGAAAACCTTTTCAGACAGGTAGAGTAGTTGACGTTGTTTACAATATTAAGCATGCAAGTAAACAAGGATGAACATGGATCTAAAATTAGCTTCTAAATTTAAAGAGTTTGTGCTGGATCCACACTTTACATTGTTAAGTGTTTAATACCAGGTTATGAGAGACTGCATGTATGACAAAAGCTTCTTATCATTACAAAATAGAAAAAAAAGGTTTATTTGTTTACAAAAGAAGTGCAATGACCACGAGCAGTAACAGGAACTATAAGGTCAGGCTTGAACTGGTCAGAGATCTCAAATGCACCAAAACCAGTCTGAAAAAGATTGAGGTCTAGTCTGGCTATCACCAGAGGAGGCCAAGCTCAATACATTTGAGACCGAGCGTTGGTCTGGGGAATCTGCTCTCTCTTTTCAATAGACAGTTAAAGAAATGGACCAACAGAAACGGAAGACATTTTCTTAGCCGTCTGTGATTGTTTGTCTTTGCCCTTCCAGACCTCTGCCTACATTTTTCACTTGCTCAGATACTCAAATGATGAATAAAAATAATCAATGACATAAAACAAATGTCAATTCAGTCTGATGATCAGGCGAAAGACTACAGAACAGTGTGGTGTTTCCTTGCTTCGTGGTTCTTCTTATGGACCCCCAGTTTTGAAGCTGAGAGAAACTGTTTACCACAAACCATACAGCAAAATGACTTGGTTCCCTTTTGCTCCTTCATACCACACGTTTGGAGATGATAACTATAGGTAACCATTTTTCCACATGTTTTGCAAAAATATGGCTTTTCGCCTGTGTGCAACCTCAAGTGAACATTGAGATTTGACTTTTGAGCAAATGACTTCCTACAGAAAGAACACTTGTGTGGTTTTTCACCTCTGTGAATTCTTGAATGTGCATCCAGATGGCCCCTACACGCAAACTCCTTGTCACATTCAGAGCATTTAAAGGCCTTTGCAGTCATATGAATCTTAGAAACGTGTCTTATCAGATCAGAGTCCCTGTTAAACTGCTTGCCACAGAAACGGCAAGCCTTTTCATCCCTCTGGGCTTGTTCCTGCTCTGTCAAAGCAGTGTCACTGGGACTCCCAATCGATTGATCATCATTCAATGTTAAAGGTATAGAGCCAAAAGCTGGAAAGAGCTGGCAGTCTGACTGAGCAGTTTTATCTGATTCAGTAAGTCTGACATTTGCATCCTTGGACGAGTCACCATTCAGGTCTGGCATGAAACACTGATGCATCATCTGATTGTAACAAGGCGACAATGAATCATCTCGTTCATTCCATTTGTCGCCTATGTATGCATTTGCGCTCACAGTTTCAGCTGTGGAAGATAGGAACGGCTCACAGTTAGTGGTTGGTTCTGATTTAGGATGTCTGACTTTAGCATCTTTGGAAGTACCCGGCTCTATGTCTGGACTGATACACCGATCCACCTGCTCCTGTTTGAGCTGCTGAGAGTCATGGGTCTCATTATCCTCCACATTGGAAAAATGGTCTGGCAAAATCTCCTCAGAGACTGACGGGATGTCTAAAAGACAGAGAGGACATGTGTTATAACTTATTAAATAACCCAGTAATATTTATCACAAATATAATTATAAAAGTCACTTCCCAGTCCTCCTGTCACTGTGTTTATCTTTTGCGTAGTGCACCATTATGGACTAGTCCATTTCATTGTGAAAGTAGGGAGTGTATCTATGTGTACGTACAGATAACCATGAACTTGACATTTAAACCGTTACTTCAACATTTCAACGTATTTCTTAAGAATATTAATAACATTTGCCATGCTTTTGAAGCATTCATGATGATAAGGGGCTTTTTCTTTGAGGTTCAATGGGGGCCCCTCTCCTATAACCGCTGGTATGGGGCCCCAAGCAGCCGCCTGCCTATGCCTCTATGTTAAGACAGCCACTGTAGTGCAAGTACTACTAAAGGTGGATGATCAACCTTTTTTTTTCAGCCATTAGTTTAATTTGTGTTCATTTAGTTGCTTCCCTCCAGCTGTTGACCTCCAATCTTAGTCACATGAAGTTGTGAAGTACGCTACAATATGGGCTGATTCACAAAACCTAACCTTGTGAAGTCGTAAGATGCTGAATATACTTCTGCCGTACAATATTCCAGCTCCTGTGTTTATAACATCAACACCTATAGTCAATTTGTTGCTAAGCAACGCTTTCCAACTATGTCTATCGGCTAGAGTCTAACGTTACATTAGACACAAACCTGCTTTGAATAACATTACTTCAGGTTGTAAAACGGTAAACTGCTGGATCTGCTGTTCCAGGTGGATAATCTTTCTCCTGGAGAGGACAGCTTCATCCTGGTACTCCGCTATCGTCTTCTCAACAAGTCCAAAGATTTCCTCGGTAGCCGCTGCCAGTCGCTCGTTGACCAGCAGTCTGAGCAGCTGCATCCCCGGCATGATAGAGCACTGGACGGCTAACGTTACCGCCGGTAAATGAAGCTAGAGGGTGGCACACTGAATTTCAATAAAGAAATAAACTCCTAAGGATTTGAAAAACGCACCAATAATGGGATGGGGCCATAGACAACTAAAGAAATGGACCAACAGATCCCGTTGTTCTGGACGGAGACCAGTAAAGGATATTAGCTAGAAGTACTTTTCCGGTGATGGCTAGGCGTTACTGCGCAGCCTCCAACTGAGCTTGACGACGTGGTTGTGACGTGAGCAACCTGTCTGAAAGTTGTAAGTCTTTTGGTAGCTGTGCCAAGAGAATCTCAATCATTCCCAATCTTGCAGAGACGGAGAGCGTAGGTATATGTAAGGAGATAACATAGGCACAGGCTAATTACTGTTAACTAATATGCTAGTTAACATTACCAATTAAACCAAAACATCAAATGTAAGTCCAACCTTGCTGTGAGCTTACCCTGTACTATACGGTGATTCCTCTACCGTGCGACAGTAAGTTGCGGGGTTATGACACAATCGTTAGCCCATTTTCACTAAAACGTCAGCTACGGAGACATAGCGTGAGCTACAAGGTAACGGAGCCTTTAATACATTGTCGTGTTTTTCTTTAGAAATAAACAACGGACAAATAGAGTTCGAAACGCTTCCAATGTAAAGGTATTTGCTGTCAAAGTGGCGCAAAAATGAATGGCGGTCAATAGAATGCTAACGGCGAGTGATGGTTTGGTAGCATAAAAATGGCGCCGCTGTCTATGGCTTCGCTTAGAGGAGAGGCTGCAGTTCTATAACTGTCTATGCGTTAGCCTCCTCCAAAAAGCTAACGTTAACTTTTACGTCGGTTCTACTTGTTCTCATTTAAGATACAATTACTTAATACTTGTCTTCATTCTTACTGTAAAGCCTTAATTTAGCTGAAGCCTGCTCTGTAGTCTACTTTTGCCAGTGTTTAGTTTGAGTAACGTTATTTTGACAACTTAATTAAGGCAGCGTTTTGAACAAACAAAAGTCTTACGTTTTATCTTCCTTTAGATTAAAACAATTTTTTTTTTTTAAGTCAATTTGAATGAGCAACATGGGAATGCAGCTTCTTTTTTTCAAAGTACTTGCACATGTGAATGGAGATGTGTAATCTGCATTTCAAAATCGCATGAAACATGGTGATTACATTTAATTAAATGATTGTTACTTATTTAGTAATGGGCATTTAATGGTATGGATATTTTCGAAAACAGTAATTGTATTACAATTATTAAATTATTTAATAATTAAAAAATTACCAGACCATAATTGTTTTTATCCGTATCCAATCTTACGATCTCTCTTACACACTGGGTCAACATCCGAAGCGCTTTTCTAATCACACATACAGCTGTGTGAGTGTGTGTGTGTCTGTCTGTCTCTGTTAAGACACAACAGACAAATGTTGAGTACCAAAGTACGTAATTGAAAAAGACAGCAGTGATCCAAAGCCATTTTTAATAAATATAATGCAAGGGTAGATTTTGAAACTTCATCAAGTGGGAAAATCAGAGAAATCAAACTGGATCAAACAGGGGAGAGAGGGGCAGGGAAATCTGTAAAGCTCAATATACAGTATTTACAAGAAATCTAGATATTGGGCCATTGTGGATTTTTGGATTAGCATTATGATGGCTGCCGGCTGACAGCAATTACTGGCATGGAACATCCCCAAGCTGCTGCTGTTCCCATGTTTTCACCAAATTCACAAATATTATTTACATACAAGGGAAGTGAAAATGTTTTATTACAATGTTAGTGAAAAATAAATGTAAAAAATGCAACAAAATATAGTAAAATATTGCTTCAACCATAGCAGTAGCGATAACACGGGCCATGTAACCCTAACCCTGATTTTTAGCGAATATACTGAAGCCATTAACTCAGCTCCTTAAAGAGGCAACCGCTGGCCAACCCGGTACAAAAAACTTAAATGCAAAAGAGACCTTAGAGTCAGCTGGCACACTTCTACTATATGACTTTTAATTTACATACAAAAAAAAGGCAACTTGTTTTTTATTGAACTCACATCAGATTTCCATTTGCCAAACAATTTCCTCATTTTCCAGTATGTGTCTGCACGGTAGACTTCTAGTAACTCTAGCTGTTTACTGGGTTAGCTCTATGATATTTCACACAATGACTTGCTGCCGTGCTGCTGCTGAAACGTTTTCCGCAGACCCTGCAGCCATACGGTTTTTCCCCAGTGTGGATCCTCTTATGAACGCACAGGTAGGTTCTCTGGGCGAAAGACTTGTCACAGAACGGACACTTGTAAGGTTTCTCTCCAGTGTGGGTCCGCAGGTGCACTACAAGGTAGTCTTTCCGCAGGAATGCCTTTCCGCATTCGTTGCACCTAAAAGGCTTCTCGCCAGGGTGGCTCTCACCCACGTGTCTTATGAGGTCAACATCCTTTAGGAAGCAGGCACAGCAAATGTGACAGAACTTGACTTCAGTGTGACATTGTAAGTGATCTGATAAACTTTCTTTGGTCTCAAATATGTCTCCACAGAAGTTGCAGACACTATCACTGGGCACTTCCTGTGAGCTGAGGTACTCTAGAGAAACAGCGGCAGCCTGATAGGAGGCTTCACGACTGTTGTGAGCTGGAGTCATGTCTAGCATCCACTCAACTTCTTCTTCTTCTTCTTCTTTATTTACATGTGCAGCAGAACAGTTTGATGAAGAGTCCTGACAGTTGGCAGCTGGGTCTAGCTTCCACTCTTGTTGTTCTTCTTCTTTATTTACCTGTGCAGCAACAGAGTATTGCGATGAAGAGTCCTGGCAGTTAGCAGGTCCTTCTGTATTACTATAAAGTAGTTGCACACTGTGGGAGGGAGCGGCCTCCAGCGTCGCTGTGAGCTCCATTTCTTCTTCTTTGATCTGCTGGAATAATAGATCTTGGCTCTGCTGCGGCTCCATGTTGGGATTCCACGCCTGCTGAGGGGGAAACATCTCTTCTGACACTTCAGGGCCATCTGTTGAACATGAAACAACATTTGACTTTGATGTTAGATAGATAGATAGATGTTTATTGATCCCAAGAAAAATGGGAAATTACGGTGTTACAGCAGCAAAATTAGTCACAAAGCACAAATATAAATATAAATGAAATACTAGGAAAAATATACATATATACATGAAATAATAATATGAATAAAATAAAAAATATTTGAATATGTACAGGATGGGAAGACAAAAATGTGCAACTGCTTAATAATATGCTAAATGTAAATAAATGTAAATAAACCAATTGCGCAGGTTGCATTAGTGCAGTAGTGTGGTGTCCAAAAGTCTCATCTAGCACCCAGTGATGACGTGTTAAGAAGTGTTATTGCTTGTGGTGTGAATGATTTTCTGTAGCGGTCCTTGCAGCATCGAAGCTGTCGGAGCCTCTTAGAGAAGCTGCTCCTCTGTTGGACCAGTGTGTAAATTAGTTAAGCACTGGAATAGAAATGTGCAGTTTCACCTCTCAGTCTCAATTCCTGACTGTTCTGATTGGGGAAACTCATTGACATACCTCATATTGTTTTCTCTAATTTTTAACCCTGAATGATGTGTTTTTCTCAGGTGTTTTGTCTTTTGATAGGTTGTTGAAATCTGCGGTTCTCGTACAGCTATATTTGTGTTTCATATTGGGCATTTTATGCCGGATAAAGGCCAGTGACCCAAATGTTGTATCTCTAATGAACTTGGTGCTGACATGTGTAGGAATTCAACCTTTGGCGTGATTTAAAGTGTGTGTGTGTGTGTGTGTGTGTGTGCGCTTCTCCGTGTTGCAGACTGGACTGGGCAGAGTCACGTGACGCGGTAGTAGTATGTAAGGAGAAAGCATTAACAGGATTAAAAAAAGAACTATTACATCGGAAAGTCACATCGCTTAGAGGTTCAGAATTTCGGTTCCGATTACTTTATGATTAACAGTCGAGCCCTACTAAGGACCATATCATGTTGTAAACATAAACATTCTTGATGGCCCCAAGTGGATTTCCTGTTGCAGAGAACTGACAGGAAGTGAACAAGGGGCCGGGACTGTAACCACGGGAAAGGTCCAGTAACCCTGGGAGAGATTGAACGGCTCTGAAAAGGTCTAACGTTATACCAGAGGAAAACCTTCAGACCTGCAGCAGCGGTGATCTCCGATCTCCTCTCGCGCAGCTCTCTGCGCAGCTGCAGGATCTCTCTCTTTGACCGAAAAACCTCGTCCCGGTACTCGGTGATCGTTTTCTCCATCAAACCCAAAATCTCATCGGCAGCCGCCGCGAGCCGCTCAGTGACGAACACCCGCAGCGACTCCGACATGTTGGGGGGTGTTAGAGAGTCACAGTCAGGCGTACAAGGCTCTGTGGCGATCATGAAAACAACGGTGCTGCCTGGTGTTGGTGGCGGCACATGTCACATCCCACAAAGAAGAAATTCTGTGTTGCGTTTCCGGCCCGCTGGAAGAAGCTGTTACTGGCTTTGGTCACTCCCCAATCCGTGTATGTCCCGATGTGAATTGGGGGCAGGTTTGAATCGCGCATGCGTAACTTTGCGAAGAGTGAAGCTGTGAGGAAACCATAGAAACTGGGTTGCGGACATTGTGGTTTGCGGCCCACGTTGCTGATTGCTCAGTTTAGGTAGGTAGAAGGTATCGTCAATTTCAGATAGGTAGGTAGGTAGGTGTGTGTGTGTGTGTGTGTGTGTGTGTGTATATACACATATTTATATACCTATGTATTCTACACCTTTACATATTCGGATTCAGCTCACCTTTATTGTCTTATTCTTGTTATTTTCAGCTAGTTTATATTTTTTTTACAGCCTATGCATGTTAAATGCATCAGTGCTGGTGAGTCACTGCCCCCTATAGGTTCGATGTTGAATGGGCATTTCAAAAGAAAAAAAGCCCAAGGCTTTATAAGCAAATACAAAAATAATTTCATCCACTTACTAAAAGATAATGTATTAATTTTGATCTATTCGAATCAATAAAAAGTTGTTTTGAGCCGGACAATGTCTTTAAACAAAGTAGGCCTATATTTGATATTATACGGATATTGAGTGTCGTTTGAACTTTACATTTGTATAACTATAGTTTGTTTATGATTGCAGCAAAATCTGGAGCACTGGTAATTTTTAAGTAGCCTTGTGTTGTGTACCTTAAGACACCTGAATACCTACCAAATTACATAAACTTACATGTATTAAATTATGAACATTCCTTGTAGTAAAGTTGCTAACTAAATATTTAAATAATGAAATAGGATTGGAGTGGCCGCCCACTTTTTGAGTCACCCTCAGTGTTTCTCTGCAATTAGTGATGCATTTATTAAGTGAATATTAAGGGAGTAAAAAATTACACACCCACACCTTAGTTTAACAAAGCTGTAGTTACCGGCTTTATTTGTTGTCTGGGTGAAAATTCTGAGACACTGAACCCAAGAACATTTCCAAGATGAGAAGTTTATTGGTTTACAAAGAAGCCGTTGTTACAAAAGCATGAGGAGAAGAAAAAACATTTGGAGGTCTAACATATCGGTAGAATATACTGTCTTCATCTTAAACACTGGTCCAGTGCAGTCTCAATGAGACATAAAATCAGGGTCGTCTCAAGATATTTCAGGGAATAGTTTTTTTTTTTTTTTTTTTTTTTTTCAAATGGAGCAGCTGTCTGTGGCAATCTCTTAGAAAGCTGCTTGATCGTCTGAAAAACAGCCAACTTCCAGAAGATCAAAGTCACATCAGCCAACCCCCTGGTGATCCTCAGGTGAAACACACAAGTCAAAATGATGGTTAACCTTGTTTTGCGGTATATGGAAAACAACTTTGATTATAATTCTCATTTTACACACTTCCGTCACACAGGGTAGTACGATATTTCATCTTTGACCTCAGTTACGACCATTAAAAAAAAAAAAAAAAAAAAACTTTTCAAGATGCCTTCATACAAAGTACGTTACCAATACAGTAGGTATGACGTTACCACACAAAACCCTGCTGGTTACTCTGTAATAAACTACTACTGTAATAAATAGAAAAGATAACAGGATTGTACAACCATACGATACATTAGCAACAGATCATAATGGACATCATGATTTAGTCGTCACAACATGTCACTAGTTTTTAGCACTTTTTAGAAAGCCATTGTGTTCTAATTATTAAAAGTCCTGTGGTAAAGAGAAGCTTGATTTAGATATGTTAGTTTCAGGGTTGTTCAAATATATAATATATAATTTGGTAGGTACCTAACTGGAATCTTCAATAATACTAGGCTATACATGTACCTGTGCACTTATCTCTTAAGTTTGTTTTCTGTGTAGTATTTCAAACTGTATTTTATGTAATTTCTAAACTATGTATTTCCAATGTATTCATTATCCAGCCTTCCTTCCCTTTCCCTAAGTGGCTACAACACTTGTCCGGCTGCCATTTTAAATAAGAACCAGTTCTGCAGATGAAAAAAAAAAGAAAAAGCATTCTTGACTGGAAAGAAAACGTGCATTATAATACCTCAATCGTTCATGTACACAAATGCCAGGTACTAGCTTACATGCACAACACAATGCTTTCTACTTGTAACTCAGCTTGGTATTCCTCATAAATATGTACATCCAGAGTCCAAAAACAGAGTACCATTCAGACCTTTGGTCGAACAAACTGTTCAAACACACTATTTTTAACATGAGGGTATGAAGTAGGCCTGCACGATTCAGCCTGTTCAATTTTTTTATTTTTTATTAACTTAAATGAAAACAGGCTATAAAAAATAGGTGCTCTCCTTTCTCTTCATTGAGGCCTCTATGTTTACAAACCTGCGTGATGAGCTGTAGGTGCCCAAACAAAATCTATATTTGTTACTGCCAATTTGTTTTGTTTTGTCATGGTAAAAAAAAAAAAAAGTGACAGAATTGTGATATCAATTCTAAGAAAAAGAAAAGAAATTGATTCACATCTTTACCCAAATCGTGACAACCTAGTATAAAGGTTTCCATATATTAAAAACTGTATTTCCACTTAGGTAATTATCATCAGATTACAATCAGGAAGAGAATAACATTCATTGTTTCAGTTGCAATTGTAAAGGGTTGAAGCACAATTAAATTAATAGCAGGGAAGGGGACTTGTATTTCACAACATCTTTCAAGAAGAAACCGTATGTCAAGGTTTACGCAGGGTTTTCTAAGCACATGTACCAACATTTTTTTTTATACTGGAATACTAAGCAGTTGTGAGTCCCTTTCGTGGACCCCAACACACTTTGTTTTAGAGTGCAACAGTACCACATTAGTATGTAGCACCATGACAGCTTATGTACCTGCAGAAACACTTAATACACAGCTGGAAAACCCACAACAATCTGTTAATGCAGTTTAGCCGTGCTTTTCCGCACACATACATAAAATTGTGCACTCCCTGGTTTCAGCCCTTAATTTCACCAAGTCTTAACTTGTTGATCTCCTTCCCCCATAATTCCTAGCTGAGGAGCTAAAACTTTACCTTAACACAAACATCTTTTTTCCACATCCATACTGCTGAGTTATGGCCATTTTTTTTATACATTGTATATATTATTAAAATTACAGGAAACTGTAGCGTTACAAATGGATGGTCACCAGTTAATAGAACAAACAAAAAAACACACCCGGTCAACACAATTACACATTATTTGTACAGACATTTGTTCTGTTGTAATGCTAGAGTAACGATAACTTGCACTGGCACGCTGCCTTTCAAATTGCACTTCTCACTGCCCTCTCATACCAAACTGCACTCATTTCATGTTTGTGTCTGAAAACAAACAAGCATCGCTTGCCAAGCGAGAACGGGCAGCTGAGGAGGACCTCGTCTGACCAACCATGAGAAAACAAGTTCTGCTCCAGAGCAGCTTATTACTACATGAAAGGAGCTAATAAATAGTCAGTGCATTGTATTTTGAATGAATGCTGCACACAGCTGCAGCGCACTGTGCACAGACAGTAACAAGATGTCAAACAAAGAGGATTCCTTAAATTTGGCTCAGAAATCTAAAAAGGAAGCATTGTTAGTGTGGGCAAAGGTGGAGTGCCCTGCAGGAAAGTCAGTGCAACTGTTGTGCACGGATGTCATGGCTTACTCCAAATTCACAGCAGCAAAAGGTGATGAAAAATAGCTTGTTTAGATCGAAACAGAAGTGTACAAATGTCAAAATCTTAACGGTACTTCTGTGCATCCTTGAGAAACTGCGTACCACGCTTTGCTTCTTCACTTTGTTGAGCTACTCAAAAAGTGGACACGAACCGTGACGCTGCATTAAAAACATGCATTCAATTTTCTGTTTGATATGAAGTGTAATATCTGTCCCAATCTAAGCTTTTCCAACTTGGTCCAAGCTCTTTCTAACGTTCTGATAAGTCACCCTTTAGGGGATTAGGAAAGGGTTTAAATGCCTTTTTTTATAGTGCATAAATAATACAACTAATATTTAATGGATCATATAATAAGTAATTGATTCATCAACATTTATAACTGAAGGAACTGTGTCATTTCTCTTCTCTCCCACCAGAGTGAACAGCCATAACTGTACTTCCTGTTCGGCACACTGGACTTTCTATCTTCAGGAGAACAGCTGCAGTGATCACTAAAACTACCAACACACGGGACACTCCCTGCTACATTTTGTTATGATATAATCCTCATTTTGGGGGATTTAGGTCAGTGAGACTGCAGTGTGTTACCTTGACAACTGGGATAAACCCAAGGGGGTGGGAGGGAGATGCATCAGCACAGAGAAATCAGGGTGTAATAGTGCGCTCTGTTGTGATCTGAAGATTGAGTTTTTGAAGATAACCACAATAATTACAGCGGAGTAAAATAAATTCCAAAAAGAGTCAACAACCTGCAACATTATGCTTTAAGACTATTTTTATCTATTATGAAAATCATGTTTCCGCCATTGGGGGAATAAATCAAGGCCCAGATTGAATATTTTAACACTGCTCAGGTCAGATACTGGAGGATTTGACAGCATATTTGTCATATGGGTTGGGTTAACATCCCAGTAATTTATGACCAGTGTCTCTTTTTAGCTTGATCAACATGCATTTTCCTGTTTAACCAAAAGATTTGGAAAGGTTCTGTAAGCCCAAGAATTGCAGAATTAAAACCTTCAGTCACCACATTTGTACATCTGTAAGCAACAGTTTGCTTGCACATTTGCAGCTCCGTACCAGATAATGTTCCTGAGTAACCAGTTTCAATAACAACCAAGTTATTTTTTCTATCCTTGAAAGCCCTGCACACCTGCATCTATGTACCTCTATGTTTAGCATCCCTAAAAAACTCAACATAAAAAAGAATGCTATTAATAAGCCACGAGTTCCGATGTGACAAAACTGGGGCTACAAAGAGAAAAACACGTTTCACCCTCAAAGCATTATCACATCCTGGTTCAACAGAAAGGAATGGAAAGAAGTGAATGAAAATGTAGCAGAAGAATTCTAACTCGTCGACACCAGAGCTTTTTTCCCCCAGTTGTTAAGCTGCTAGAGTATTGCATGATGGGTTATGGATGATGACGTAACAGGCGCATGTATGTGTGCGTGTGTGTATGTGTTTCTGTGTGTGAGAGTGTGTTCCTCTGTGGGAAAGTCCTTGCTTCACAGGCGAGTTGCGGAGCAAGAGGAGTGGGATGTTAACCGAGCTTGGTGATGTGTAGATCTCCTTGTATCCGTACTGTGTCGATAGAGGACAAAGACTTTACTTTGTGATAAAAGTCAAAGAGCTGGTGTCCGTCCACAAATATCCGGAACCTCTGGTGCTCGCAGTGGATCTCAATCTGCGGGGGGGGGGGGGGAATGAAGGGAGAAACAGGAACAAAGGAGGGAGAGAGAGAGTTGAGATTATGTAAATTAATTTACAAATTATAATAAATGCATAAAGAAGCTATGACATTAGCACTGGAGCATCAAACTGCCATAAAGGCCGATGAATACGGAGGGAAAAGTTCGACAACTTTGGGAAATAGGCTCGTTTGCTTTCTTGTGGAGAGTGAGAGCAGTGATGTGCGGTAAATATGAAGCTACAGCCAGGAGATGTTAGCTTAGCACTAGAGCTGCAACGATCAGTTTAACAGCTCTCTGCTACAGCCAAAAAGCTCAGCGTCTGTGTAGAACCCAGTTATAACTTTCACATTGCACACCATATCAGGGTTTTTTCTTCCATCGTCAATATGAAACTATTTTAAAAAGGTGCAGCTTTCACCAAATACAGAAGCATTTACTGAACACATTTATATGGGCTTAATGTACAAAAGGGTGTTCACCAGTTAAAAATGTTTAACAAGAGCAAATCCCAACCTGGACTGACGCTTAATATCTGCTGTTTTTGAAATATGTTTTAACTACCAATTTGTCAAAAGGACGTCTTACTAATTAATAAGCTAAAAGTGAGTTCCTGTCTCTTCTGCTAACAGGCACCGGCTTTGCTTGCAGCTGAACCTCAACAAACCTCCCTACGGTTTGGACCAAAGAAAACTAACTTTTCCAGATGATCGCACTTCCTGAGGCAAGATGAACTAACAGAAACCAGTCATCGTCCTCTGAGACCTCACAGCACGTCATGTGTCTGTCAGCATGCCTCTGACATCTGTATGACAGCCTTAATCTCCAGCCTCCAGCTGTTGACGGAGTCATGACTGTGCTGATCTGCTTGGTCACTCTCCGACCACAAAACAATGATCTTTGTCGGAGAGCTGCCTTTACAAAACCACACGCAGGGATCAACGCTAAAAATAAGCCACCGATGGCCGTTGTTTTGTCTGTGGAAGAAATTCAGGACTGAACCTTCTTTCCTCCAGTAGAATCATCTTGTAAAAAGATGGTAAGTTCACACGTCATCATATATTTTTAGGCGAGCACCATATGTGTTAGTCCTGTGCATATTCAGACTTATTAGAGCGGACAAGTCCTCAGGTCTTATGGGAATTACTCATTATGCATATGTGCTGCTGTTGCTGCCCAACGCCTCCCCCCCTCCCCCCCAAAACCTCATCCAACACACAAACAGCTGATGCTGTCCCCCTTTTGCAGTAGAGACCAGCACACCGGATACAGCCTGTGTTTGCAGTAGATAGATACTGTATGATGTAGCATAGAAAACGTTTCCTGTTTGTCTCTTGTTTCTTTACTCCAAGGCTCCAAGTGATTGTCACTCGTACAGTGGATTGATTGTCATGTTCACGACAGGATTTTAAAAGAAATATTCCAACCCAAAAACACAAAACAAACAATATTACAATAACCAATGAGGAAAGTAATTACTAAATGTGTCCGTCAAAAAACTTTCGAAACAAAGTTGGAATTGTTTGAGCATTCTTACTTGAAGAAAAAAAAAAAAAAAACTGTCAACTACTCAACTAAATGTTACAGCACAAATTATTGCCACTCATCTTCTTAAGCATCATAAGTTGGATTGTGTAACATCATCTAAAAAAAAACAAGAGTCTGAGAATCTACTTCACACAGAGACTGGCGGCAGGTGCCCGGAGGTTTCAAAAGCAACCAAGGTTTCAATCTCTCAAGCTCTCTTTTTTTCCTTCTTCATAAAACCACTACCATTCCTTTTTGCATGCGCACACAAGTGCACCGCTATGACTGACTTTGAGGAAAAGATTTCGGAGAAGTCTGCATGATATCCAAATTTGAACGATTATCACGACTCTCTGCTTTGTTTACATTCTACATTTTTGCACCCTTTTGCACTTGTTTTGTCTTTGCACCTTATGTTCACTGCCTTGTTTGCAGTACTTAAATGAATCATAATTGGCCTAGAAACCGCTATAAAGACACCCCGGCATTCTGACGTGGTTGGACAACACATTGTATGATCTAGTTCTTTTGAAGCATACTCAAACCTTCATTGACACTAGATCAGGCGGTCTGGCGATTCGCCACAGGGTTTTGTGGCAATGGGAGGGTCACATGAACGGCCCATTTGCCATAAACCCCCAAATGTAGCACAAGGAGACCTTACATTTCACAATAAGTGTTTACTGTCAGATCTTTTATAGATCTCTGCATTTCCGACCGTAAATGAAAGCGGCTTCATTTCATGGAGAAAGACAAGAGGAGAGACTGTGCTGTAGCTTGTTGCAGGAAACAGTCAGCTGTTACACAAACTCTTGGCCAGTTCAGTTCTTGTGTTTAGTTTTTTACCTTCATAGTGTTTTAAAACTTTCTTGTGGCAGCAATAGAGACAGTGATGTCTCCTGTTTATTGTACAGGACTTCACACTGCCTCAAAATGGACTGTTAAAGGTCTCATGGCATGGTGTTCTTTGGATGCTTTTATATAGACTTTAGTGGTCCCCTGATACTGTATCTGAAGTCTCTTTTATATAGACTTTAGTGGTCCCCTGATACTGTATCTGAAGTCCCTTTTATTTAGGCCTTAGTGGTCCCCTAATACTGTATCTGAAGTCTATTTTATATAGACTTTAGTGGTCTCCTAATACTGTATCTGAAGTCTCTTTCCCAAAAATGAAGCCATCTCTACCTTAACAACTTAAATAAGAAAGAAAAGATGAACTTAACTGTAACCATGATAATGAAGAACAGATGTGAATGGATCAAAGGAGAAGGATGCTGGAGGCAAAGACAGCATCACACAATCTTCATAGAAACACGTGTACAACAACTTATTTGCAAACAGGGAGCACCAGAACCATCTGGCATGTGAATTTTACATGAATACAAAAAGGATCTTTACCCTAAAAGGCTGATCGGGGATGAAGGGAAAGTAGTCGGTGGACACTTCCTCCTGTGTCCACTTCCCAGAGATGCGGGCGCTTCGCAGGAACTGGCGGTCAGCGAAGCGTGCGGTGAGTTTCAGGGCCACGTCATGCAGAGTCTCCTCCTTCTCCGAGTCGCGGCCGCAGGTTAAGCTCACGTTGAAGCTGAGTGAGGAAAGGAAACAGGGGAGTCAGGCAGGCAGCATGTGAATAATCTGGGATGAGTCAAATGCATAATTCTGCTGCTGCTGTGTAAGGGAGAAAAACCTTGTGTTTTAATTATGTATAATCCTTGCTGCTAGTTTTGGTTTACCCCCCTCCCCCCCTCCCCTGTTTACACACAACCATCTTTGTGTGTGTGGACGTGATTACAGCAACAAACTGGAGATACAACAAAGGAAACCTGTTTTTGGTGCAACTCTGTCAGCCAGGACATTCTCATGAACTTTGCCATGAAAACTGTGTCCACAGCAGCCTCTGAACATGATGAGGTCATGGAGAGGCTTCTTCCAAGTTTCCATGAAGGGCAAGGACACACCCAAACCAGTGTGGCTCACTTGGTCTTTTTTCCCCCCCATTTCCCCCTGTTTTCTCCCTGCTAGAAGGGGAACGCCCTGTCTCTGCATACTTAAGAAGACACAATTCTCTCTGGCTGCCCACACAGTATGTCCTGGAGTGGCTGTGCAAGTATGACTGGTCTAAGAACAAAAAGCCTATCTCTAAAATCACTCTGGATAACATCACATAGACTAGCTAGGCTCCAGCTAAGATGTACATGCATTGTTAAGTGTTATCTTACCTGTCTGGCTCCAATTCGACAATGCCCATCACTATAATCTTCTTCCCCGGCCGCATGCCCCCACGGATTCGCCCGCTGAATGGCACCGTCTATGCAAATGAAATACAATTTATTAAGCTCAGTCCGGAGCAAACATCAAACAATGTTACAGAGGAGACCGTTAATGCATCTTTCATACCAGCAGATGAGACAGATCCTCCTTGTCAGGTGAGATGAGCCCGGCGGGGTTCTCCAGCGAGTCGTTCAGATAGTCATTTTCCACGTTCTTCAACAACAGTGACAAATGACACAAGATGTAAAACGGTCATGTATGTTTGTCTATCAGGTATATCAAATGGCCTTGGCTCAGGTTAAACACCCAGCATGAGCCTGCAGGCCTGTTTGATGCTAATTACACCGAGTGTGGCCTTGCATGCGGCTTTTCCCAACAATGACGAGTTGGAGGCAGCAATAAACCTGTCATGTTGGTATCGGGGATCCTGTCGTGTGCCATGTGAGATTAAAAATTAGCATCACAAACTGCAAATTGAACGCATTTCACACTGCGGTAGCCTTTTAAATGAGCACCGGTTGAGCGTCCAAGGTGAGCACACACCGTCAATCCATTTCACCGCGAACATGTTGGATGTCCTCCCCGGCCACAGATGAAAGAGGAGTCGCCTCGCGCTGTGAAATAGCTGCGCATGGCACTCCGCGTTTACAGTAAACCCGGGATAATCGGCATTACATCGCAGTACGGCGTTATGCACAGCAAATAAATGCCCACACATCCCTCCCCCGTGCCCTTAAAGCCCCCAAATACTCACTATTCCGTCCTTTTCAGCTGCCTGCACCGCCATCTTGAACAGAATAGCATAGGATGCTTCTTATGGGAGCAGAGGCAGCCCTGCCTGTGGTGTGTCAGCGTCGTGGCACTGACTCAGTAGGGTATTCCTGTGTCTCACAGAGAACACAGACATAGCAGGACACCCCCCCCCCCCCCCCCCCCCCCCCCCCCCCCCCCCCCCCGCTCCACTGTCTCTAGAAAATGGGTGGAAATCTGCTGACGTATGCTTTATAATAATTACGGACCAAAAGCTTAATCCCCGTCTGTTGGGAGAAGGCTAATCACACAGATTTGACTCAACCCTTCACCCAATTAGGCAACGCGCTATTTGGACTCTATTAGTTCTTTTTTTCTGGATTGGAACAACAATAAATACGTATGAGCACCAGACAGCTGCACTCGCGTGCCCTGTATTCATTAAAACGTAACACGGTGGTGCTCGTGCTGTGGCCTAATTGGCCAAACTGTTCACACTCGTCACTCAATACTTCTGATGGACTCAACCTCTAAGGCTATTATATAAATAGACCAGTAGGCTAGTGCTCAGTTGGAGGCCTGGAACACGAATTGCTTTTCAGTGAATGAAGTGGATATTTACATTGCCCCCCCCCTACCGTCTCTGTCCATTCCTGTGCATCCAAACATCTCCCACTCTCTCAGTGTGCTTGGGTTTCTCCTGGTTCAGTCTGCCCCTTTGTGTACAGTTGAAGGCATTACAACCCGAAACAACACTACAGTCCTTTTCCATATGCTAGACCTACTGTAGTGGATGCCTCAGCCAATTAAAAGCAGTTTATATAAAGGATTTAGCCTAATACTTTAAATTGCATTACACAGTTCTAGTAGAAAATGATGTCTTTATTTATCCCTCTAGACTCGTTTGACTTCATTGCCATGTGAGGTCATGGTTTTTCTTTAACCAGTGTGCTTTGAAGCAGGAAAACGATGATAGGTGTAACCGAGTCCTGGGTATTCTGCTCTGCCTTTGAGAAAATGAAAGCTCAGATGGGCCGATCTGGAATCTTGTTCCTTATGGGGGCAAGGATACTTTCTCTGCTTTGCCCGCCCAGAGAATTTGGCCCACAAATGAGAAAGAGAGAGACATCATGGCTTTCAAACAAGCAAAGTGGCAGTTGGTCAAGGCCACACACATAGTCTGGCCATCACCAGACCAAGCCAAGTTCAATAGATTTGAGACTGAGCATTGGTCTGGAGAGTCTGTTCTCTATTTTTTCTGCACAAGAGTTTTGACTGACGGGCATAGTTCAAATGACTCTGTACGCAATTGGAAAGTCCTTCAACCAATCAGACCAAACGATCACGGTGAACAGGTTGCTGCGCTTCGGTGGTGTTCGGTACACTCTAAAAACTAATTCAGGGGACCTTTAGTCATTACTTAAATATATACATTGTTGTGAAATAAAAAATCAAG
>NC_048423.1:3955439-3971555 GCF_013103735.1 Etheostoma cragini | reverse complement strand
CTTAACTTAAATATTCTAGTGGAAAACGTTAACATGTTTTTTTTTGTAGACCCAATGCTTTATTTTTTAGAGTGTAGCCGCTATGAAGCTGCTTGGTCACTACCCTGTCAACATCGTGTTAAACCTGCCAATAGTCAATAGCACACCACATATCACACCACATATCACACCACATATCACACCACATATCACACCACATATCACACCAAATATCACACCAAATATCACAGAAAGTTAGTTTTGTAAGTCTTACCCATCTTTAAGGGCCGAGACCTCCATAAGATTTTACATTAATTCATACCACCTATCAGCTTTTTCTCAAGTAAACCCCACCCAGAATTGTCTTTAGCTATAATAAAGCATTTTATTAAAATCCACTTTCACATAGCCCTCAGACACTTCACATGAAGAAAAAAAGCAAAAAAAAAAACGAAACCAAATGAAGAACTTAACTAAAGAGATACCTTTTAGAGATTTAAAGACATTGTTATTTTTTTACCGGCAGCGAGAACCTTGTTCTTCATCAAAAGGACGACCAGAACACCAGTGTGTACATCAGTATACAGTGACTCACATGAAGCAATTCAGAAATTGTGAACAGTCATGTTCTATCACACAAATGTTCCTCACATGAATCTGTATGGGTAAAGCAATGGCATAGTCAACCACCCCAACTATATCCTACTTCTCTTTGATGTGTGGCTGGCCCACCAACCTCCAAAAGAAGACTGTCCTGAGACAAAAGAAAATCATTCCCTGAATCTCTAGAGAGAGACAGACGTTATTATACATGAACAGGTTTGGTTATTATAATTCTTTCAAGATGAACCAGCCTGATGCATCTTCACATCTTGAGAAAGTAAAGGAGAGATGACACCCAGCACGACCTCTGGCAACAGACACACAATACTGATGGTGAGATGACTGCAGAGCAGGTACTGCATATCAATTATTTGGTGTGATTTTAGCATAGGGGCATAATAGCAGATGAAGATAATTTCCTTTATTTAGAGATTTCACTGGCTTGATTTGTTGTCTTTTTCAAAAAAGTGTAATAAAAAGTCAGAATGAAACGGACAAAGTAAGATTTCTTCACAAACATAAATAAATACACAAATTTGACAAATTAATTATTTTAATTAAAGAAAAACAGGATGCTTGACCACGTCAATGCATACATCATTTAATGTCAATTGATGTTCTTTTTTGCAGCGGAGCATCATCAGACCCCATAGCTGCAGGTTTGTGCATGTGGTCAGGTGTGCATGCACAAAAAAACTGTGATCAGATCAGAAAATACTTCCAAAATCCAGTATTTTCTAAGCAAGTATTGCTCTTCGGCAGTCAGTGTTTAAAACAGATAGAACAGATTATACGACTTCAGTATAAAAAAAAAGTCCCCCAGCGCTTCCATCCATCCCTCTCTCTCCCTCCTTCTCTCGCTGCCTCTCCTCGCAGAGACCCAGCCTCCTGTCCGGTCCGCCATCCTCCGTGCTGCCATGGCCGCGCAGGCTGCCGGTCGTGATGCTGCGACGGTCGGACCCGCAGTCTGCACCGAGATGGAAGAACGGGTAAGATGCGTTTTGATAATACAGGATGCTCTCTTTGCAAAAACGTTCAGGACCGAGACCGTCCCTTGACATCGGGCCTTTCCAGGCAGTCTCTGACACGCTGCTGCAAGAAGATGGAGAGAAACCCTTCAGGATGCACACCGCCGCAGTACCCGCAACAATGTCATTTAATTGATTTGGGCACAATGTTCAGATTATTAGGCTAGTGCAGAGGAAAGGAAAATGAGCTTTCTCGTGTAAGCAATAGAGAGAGGGCGAGCCGTCGCCCACTGCTGCTGCTGCAGCTGCAGCGTATGTGTGACGCGCTGATGTCAAAGCGAGAAGTGAAAGTGCAGCAGCTGGTCGGTCGGTCGGTCGGTGCATGTAGGTTTCCGAGGGCCAGCTTATAATTAGCCGGACAGTGGTCATGCTTTCACATATTTGCGTCTCACTCGTCTTGTTTTGCTGCTGAATCCGGAGATTTTGAGCGCGCCTGTCAAGCCGGGTTTCTTCCACTTGGCGGCGACGCCAGCTGACAACAAGTTGGCAGGAAAGGTAGGATTTTTTTCCTGATTAACCGAGCAGAACTGAGCATGGATGAAATAGAGGCTTTGTGGTGCTAAGGTCATTATCAGAGGAAAGTGTCCACCAAGAGAGAGGCCCAGTGTGTGTGTGTGTGTTTTCTGTTATTATGGGCCTGTTCATCAACAGGAAGAGTGAGGCTGCACTCTTTATGGCATTGATTTCCTCACAATTTTGGATTAGATTATCAATCACTTAAAATGTCCAAATTGCCAGTTGCCAGTGCCCAAAATGACGTAAGGAAGGTGTGGAGATCATGTGCATTTTGCATTTGACAACTTGTGAAGCCGTAACCATCAAATATGTTATGTTTTTGTGGAAAATGGCTTTGTGGTAATGAAGCCACCTGTAACAGACTGGGAAGTGTGTGTGTGTGTGTGTGGGTGTGTGTGGTTGTTCTCACCTCCTGGACTGAGGGAACTAAATTGAACTTGTTGTTCCGGTTTTGCATTTACTGGGCTGTAATGTTTTTGTTAAGTCGTCTTCAGGCTGTGGACTCACTCATCAGCTGTTCTTCATCCTTTACACTTCTCCCCATTTTGTCGGCCTTTTCTTAGGGTGAGTGCTTGATTAGATTGCTGCTTTATCTTCCATCAAGTTGACATTCACTGTCGGTGTAGTTGTCTTTATCTTACTTCAAGTTTCATCTCAGACAATGGATCTTAACTGTGTTTGAAATCAGAGTGTCATCTAAAAACGTTTACAACCTCCAGCAGCCACATGCTAATTCATAATTTCTTACAAAGAAAGCAGGCGATGTGACTTTGTGTATATTTTGCAGATGTAGGCTGTAGTGCCAAAGGTGAGGCCAACCAATTGCATCAGTTATGCAATGCATACCCACTAATCTCCTCACTGGAAAATGAGAGATTCTGGATTAAGGAGGGAGTTAGTTGGAGGCCGAGGGAAACCCGTGAAAGAAGGCTGTTATTAGAGAGTACAGGGCAAAGGATTGTTTTACGACCCAAATACTTTGTCTGCTGAAGCTTGAAAAGATGCGAAAAGACCGTTAGGAATATCAGAGTAAGAGAGAATTGTTTCATTGTGTTGTTCTGCCAGAAGTGAGATTCATCTTGGACTTTTGGGTTAAAGGATAAACTATTTTCTCTTCCTTACTTAAAAAAAGTTTAATCTGGTTGCCTCCTCTGTGATGTGGTGACTGGCTTACTTGGACAGATTGGTTTCCATTTTCTTTCAGCTACTACAGCTACCTTTTGAAACCACCACGACTCAGACGGAGGAAGCTACAAACTTCTGCACAGAAGTAAAACTTAGTCAGGAGTCAAGTGTTGGTGATTTGTAGTTTCAACTAGGGGGGGGATAAAACATCTGGGAAAAGCAGATGCAAAAAGGTGGCACAGATATCATCTTAACAGTATCATCTTACGACTGTCCCTCTGTTGTCTTAGGTTTCAATTTGTGTATAGATCCCAGCAGATCAAGAGTATAAGGTATATTATGATTGCAAACAGACACTTTTATGGTATTTGTATCTATTTACTGCAATTATGTTGTTAACGTATAGACACTTCAAAAGTGTTGAGAAAGATATGACCAAAGACTTCCATGGAGGATTTGTAATTAAATCAGTGATATTTGTTTTTAAACTGAAATGATTATACAACAAATATACTGTATTTTCTCATATAGCAGCAGAGAGTTTTTGATTGCACCACTAAGGAATTACATTATTTCTACAAACAACATTTCATGTTTGACGGCAGAAAACATACTTTCTTTTACTCTAAACTGCATTCCAGATCGGCAAAATATGCATCTTAAACAGCTCAGATTCAGGTTTGAAAAGCAGCTCAATTGAGTGTGACACTTTGAGTGAGGACAAGTGCACCATCTCATGAGTTGTTATTGTAGTCCTGTGCTGTGATAGGATTGAGAGGGAATTCTCTCATCAGCCTTGTGCGCTCTTTTGTCCTTTTGTAACATTTGCTCAGTTTTATTTGGTCAACATCTGACACACAGACATGAAGATTGCTATTGCTGTTTAACAAAGTGTTGTCCTCTCTTCCAACAGAAGGAGGGAAAAATGAAGGCTGATTTGGAGGCTCCTCTGCCTGCTGAACAGGAGGATATCGCAATCCAGTGCCGAGATGTGTGCCGATCTTACGGCAAGCTGAAAGTCCTCAGCCACCTCAACCTGACTGTACCACAGGGACACATGTGAGTGGACATTCTGACTCACACTGACTCTGTTTTAAGTACAGTTTAACCACAATGAAGTGTTGTTTAGTGCTGTCCCAACTGTTAACTGTTACTATAAGATCCGTAGTTAAGATTCACCTGGTGCAGGGGTCTTCAACGTTTTTTAAGCCAATGACCCCCTAACTGAAAGAGAGACGGAGCAGGAACCCCCTACTACATATGTTGTATGAAATGAAGTTGCACATTAAAATGGGTCTACAATAACGTGTAGGGCGGCCTAAAGCCTTTATACCTTTTTTGCCTCCAACTTCTTAAAATGGCTAACAATTGTTGGCATGAGTTTATGAATCATTTTTAATGTTAAACATACAGTGAATCCTCAGTGACTAATTTACCTATCGGCCGGTAAGCAGTGGGGATTTATGTTTGCTAATATTATGTTAAATTAAGACTTTTTACTTTTTGAAAAAAACTTTAAAAAGGAATAATTGGAAGGCCCTTGCATTGACTCTGAGGACCCCCTAGGGGTCTTGGACTCCCTGTTGAAGATCCCCTGACCTAATGCATTGTGGGTAACTTTACCTTTCGGTGTTGGTGTTAGCCATGCTGCAGTAAAGACATGCTATTGGGGTAATACATTATCATTGGTTATTATTGTTATATCTAGTAACATGAAACTGTGGAGTTCCTGTCTTCCATAAGGAGCATTTAAACTCATGCTGGACATACACAAAAGGGTCCTTCTTCACTCATCTATGCATGTGTGAAGATGCTGTTGAATAATTTACAACATCTCTTCTTACCTACGTAACAAGTCAAGTCGTAGGTACCCCAAATCACATGCGGCACATTCATCTGTGACCGTCTGGGTCAAAGAAAATCTTATCCAGGGTTTCTGTGTTTACGTCACTACTGCAGCTTCTGTGTGTATGACTGTTAGATGTGTGTGCATGTGTAAGTATGTGTTATGTGTTAACTTCCTACCCTGACCTTGGTGGGAGGGGAGTGCTTGAAGCAGCACTGTCTTATCAAACAGCTGTTATATCTCCCATTATCTATGGAGACATAGATTTGAAGTCCGACTCTGCCAAAGACAGGTCATAACCTACTGCTGTTATGTTAGACTGTGGACTGGAGCCCAATTAGAGACAATATATATTACTCTTTGTGCCTAACTTCCACTAGGGACTTTTCAAAATTATGTTTGCTTCAAATTAGTTTGTTATTATTTTACTGGTAATTCTGGGTGATTGGACCCTATTTTAAGCAATAAAGAAAGCAAGACACGTTTTTCTTAAACATAGTTTAGTAACCTACTATTCTTTTTGGAAAAATGTCATTATAATCAAATTTTGTATCACCATAGTCGCTACAAATGTACTCATCTCAAACCAAAGTTACTCTCAAGACTCTTGAGTGAGACATCTTGGAAAAAGTAGAAAGTGTTCTGTTTGACCACAGATTTTCTGCAGTCGTTGTTGTGTTTGATCTAATACAGTCATCTGGTTATCTTCAGGTGTTTACATAGTCCATGTCTATTTCCTTATTTGGGAATACTGACAACTCTTAAAGCTACTTCCATGTCTGACTGTAAGTGAACCAAAACTATAGTTTCTCTCACATATACTAGTTTTCTTTCAATTCACATTTGTAATGAGTGAACATGCTAGTGTATGAGCTGCGACGTGTATCACAGCAAAATTGCCGCGAATGAATACACACGCTGTTTACACAACTCATCTAAACAGGTGATAAAAACATAAAGTTTCACAACTTTCCTAGTTGTAAAATTGCTCTGAGAGCCATCTCATATTATCTAAAATGCTCTTGATTCTGTGTTGCAGATATGGCCTTTTGGGGCCTAGTGGATGTGGGAAGACCACACTTCTGAAATGCATTGTGGGAACTCTGAAAATCTCTCGGGGTCACATTGCCGTGTTGGGGAAGCCACCTGCATTCCCTGGGCATGATGTGCCGGGGAAGATGGTCGGGTACATGCCGCAGGTAAACATCACATCTTAAAATGGATCATTAGGGCTTTTCACACTGCACTTGGGGTTAAGTAAGTTTTTACAATGGCACAATCCAAAGTGGGCCAACCCTGACTTTAGCTTAGGGCTAAATCCAGGGCTACATGCACACCACATAAAATATACATTTTGTGTATATTATATCAGAAAACCTTTTTGGTTGCTAAATTGATCTTTAATTAAATTAAGCTTTACTTAGGGTTCAAAAGGTCATTTTTTTATTACAATTCCCTGCAGCTCTGTGTCAGCATTACGTCCAATTACTCTGTCCTTCAGCTCCATATTTAAGGGCCTTTCTCAGGGGCTTCTTTAATTTAGTTTGTGTTCTGTTGCTATCAGTAACCTGTGAGTCTGTCTCATTACTGTCAGACTGGATACCTGATGAGGCTGATAACACACATGGCACGTGTCCTCCCCTGTGTGTAAGCCTTTGCATCACATACGTCCCTGATAGGAAGCGATCTGTGACCCAGAGAAGAAGAAATGTGACACCTCATCTGTTCCCCGGGGTGCAACTGTTGTGGTGCACTTGGCTTGTATTGTCTGATGTGACAATGCAGAGAAATTCAATGACCTGTTTTGACTTTTGACTCAAACAGAGAGGCTATCAATATACAATATATCCAATTTGTTTGTTGTTACAGAAAAATGTGTATATGGACCCTTTTTTACAAGATCTTTGACTTTGAGCCTCGTAATAATACTTACAAGATTATTACGAGGCTCAAAGTCAAAGATCTTGGTGTAAGTGCTCAGAAAGCAGCAGTGCAGCTGCAGATAATAGTAATTATAAGAATAAGTTTATTTGATTTAGCACCTTTTAGCACAGTTGTAGAAACAGATCTGCATTTTAAGGAATAATGAAAGATATATTCATAAGCCTAGGTCTGGGTTACGTTATGGCTTTTATTGTTCGGGAATGTGCAATATTGAGGTGTGTATGTTCTGTTGTATATTGATCTTTGTGTGTTACTCAATCTTATCTGCACACTGACTTACTGTATATGTGTGTGTATATAGGCTTTGAGCTGCTATGTCACCTGTGTTCTCTTTATTGCCCAAGACACATTTCTCCTCAGGGAGACAATTTAAAGGCTAATCTTGCTCAGATTTGTACTCTTCTTCAGCAAAGCTATAATTAAACAGTTTGGGATTTAATCAAAATATTGTAAATTTCAGTATTTTATATACGCAAAGGAATTGTACAGCCACTTGTGTATAGACAGCGTTTAACATTATAAATAAAGAAACACACAAAAAGTGTAACTTAACTCTGCATTCATGTTAAACCATATGAACATGGCTTCATGGTTTGGGGAGATTACTGACACTAAACAATGTCCTCAGGTCATTTTCATTTTTTTCAAACAAGTCAGTGATGTAATATGTTTATTGATGCCACATATGTTTCAATGAAGAGAGGGAGGGTTTGAAACTTATTTGATGCATCTATCATCATATTCCTTCAGTTCCTCAGTTCTTAGATTTCCATTCATACAAGTATCTTTGTCGGGGAAGATCAGATACATGATGGAGGTAGATTTGGAGGTTGGAACTTAAAACAAAATGCAAAACTATCAAATATGAGTTTCAAGCAATACCTCTCCTCACTGATTCATCTGTAACATCTATGATAAAGCATCTACAGACACACAACCTTTTAAATCTTTGTCTTTGTGTTGCACAGGAGCTGGCGTTGTACAGGGAGTTTACAATAGGCAACACCCTGACCTTCTTTGGCAGAATCCATGGTCTGACGTCGAAGGAAACAAAGACACGCATGGATTTCCTCATAGACTTCCTGGATCTACCTCAGAAAGACAGTCTAGTCCGAAATCTCAGGTAAAACCCCATGAAATTGAATGTTTTTAATTTGCAGAACATAGAACAGAGATTTTTTAGGAACATAATGTTGTATGCAAGAATGTATACAATTTTATTGTGCATCGTACCATTGCATTTACACCAGAAGCCCTTGTGGAACTACTCATCTAAAGTTCTTTGATTCGCTGCAATTTTACTGTCAATCAATAGCTAATCAGTAAAGTTAGATATTCAGCAATCATAGATCATTGTGGTGATGGCATATGGATACAATCTTATCTTGAATTAAATGATGCATTGAGGGTGTTTTGTTGAAAAAATGCACACTGAAAACATGTTCTGTCTTTATTTGTGCAGTTCTTTGCAGTAAGTCATTTGGGACTTTTTTGTGCTGAGTCGGAACACAAAGATGAATTATAGATGTTAAATTTAGGTGTGGTGAACTGAAGCCATATGCAGTACATCCCTAGCCAGGTTATGAAGTGAGTCTACAGATGCGTGTGGACTTTGGCACCTGAATTACCCAAATGGATGTGAACACACAGAAAAACATACTCCCTCTCTCCTCCACAGGTAGTAAACCCAGTGGCCATAAAACAAAATGACAGACTGATAAGGGAAACTAGCCAACGCCAAATAAAGAGACAGCATCCTATTTGTCATAATATTTGCTTTGCTGAATGTTCTCAACTATGTTATTCATTGTCATCAGTGTTGCCAGGTTTGACTGACACCATGTATCTCAATCAGAGTTTTAAATTAAATCTCCATTAAGGATTTTGGGGTTTATATGTCTGTCCAGCATTAACAAGCACTGTAATACTATGCTACTTGGGATTCTTAAGTCTGTAGCTGGATGCGATGATTTTCTTCAAATAACACACACGGAGCTTGGTCGCAAACGGTAAATTTGTGACCTTAATAAGAGAAGATAAGTGACCTGTTCACTTCTGTTTATCTAACTTTTCAGATGTGGAAATGATACAAACAGTAGCGCCCGTTTTTACAAGCCCCCTAAAACAATTTTTACCCACCCACTCAAGCATAAAGGCAACACTGCTTTTGTGTACCCATCAAGGCAAATGTCCATGGAGTCCTTAAAACCTTTAATTTGAGGAAAGTTGGAAAGCTGCCAGTAAGTTGTTGAACTTGTTACACATTAACTTGTTCTGTTGTAACTCTTTAACTAAAGTAAAGCACGTCTGAATACCATATCGCTTGTCCCACTAAACAACAGATTATATCTGCAGAGCTTTGTTTTCTACTAACTTTCTGCTGCAGTGGAAGATACTGTACAAAGACCAAAAAAGTCTGGTTCTCAAGCCATAAAAGGAAACAATCAAGCAATGCAACATTTAAAATAGAGTGTTTGGCTTATCACCAAATATTTCTGTTGGATCTCTCCCTAAAAGTTATTTTTGAGAATGTGACTTTAGTCTTCATGTGAAAACCAGGCTGATGCAAGCTATGAGAGAACATGTTGTTGCAATCTCTCCAACCATAGAGATAAAAAAACATGGTAAATTACTTTATGGCCCTGTTATATTCTGCAGTTATTTGATGAACAATAGTCTTATGTTATTTACATCCCTGATTTGTTTCAAAGACCCTTCTGTTCCCAACGCGTCCCCTCGAACCAGCTTTTTATTGCAGCTTATGTAATATTTATGTCATCTGTGGCGTAACAGCCTGTCGTGTAAGTGAAGCCAAACTTCCTACTGTCAAAGAGGATTCTTTCTGCATGTGATATGTTTTTAAAGATTGGTTAAGGATCTTGCAACAGGTGTTTCTGCTGCAGCCTTTCAGGACATACAGGTTGTCGAAACTATTCACTCTGCAGAATATGAAAGACTTTC
Source organism: Etheostoma cragini (assembly GCF_013103735.1). Lineage (NCBI taxonomy): Eukaryota > Metazoa > Chordata > Actinopteri > Perciformes > Percidae > Etheostoma > Etheostoma cragini. The sequence goes on along the minus strand of NC_048423.1, from coordinate 3,961,553 downwards.
TTGGTATGAATAAACACGCACCATGTGGCTTGTGTACTCATCAGTATGTGTGTGCCTCATGTCATTCTTTCTTTTGTCTGTAATACAACGTAGGACCAAGCAGCATAAAATAAGGTCAATTTTGTAAAAATGCCTGTTCCCCCCAATGTCCCTCGCTCAAGTTGTTTTCCTCTGTGGGGTCAGGCAGGTTCGTCCTGCAGGTTTTGTTTTTGCTGCTTACCTTCAGAAGTGAGTGACATGCAAAGAATGGGAGAATACACTGTATATCTTTTGTCACCCTGGCTCTTTTTTTTCTCACTACTTGTTTTCTGTGTGTGTGTGTGTAACAGTGGGGGTCAGAGGCGCAGGGTGTCTCTCGGTGCAGCTCTGCTTCAGAATCCACGGCTGCTCATCCTGGACGAACCGACAGTCGGAGTGGACCCTGTTCTTAGGTCTAAGTATGTATCACACATGTGCAGATTATAATTTCTGTATTTGGTGCAAGTTCAAAATGGCTTTTACAACAAACGGGTTCAGTAGTACCACTCCATTTAAAATGGGCAGATACTCAACTGTTACACTTAACACTCTTCCATACTGCACATAAACTTCAAACTGTTTAATTCTGGCCATTAAACCCTTAATCCATCCTTAAGACATCCAGTACTCACTATTTGTATTTCTGTTAAGCTTTAGCTGCAAAAAAATGAATGATACTCTTAAATTACATTTCCACTTGAGCTAACAACTTCTGCATCCATCTAACAACAATGTCCATGTTTCTCACTTGTGCACTTGTTGTAGAAAATAGGTCAGAATCCTTTAGAAAGCAGACTGCTTTCCCTCAGTATGATGCTCCAGCCTCATTGTACAATAGCACCACGTAGCCTCAACAGATCAGACGGTTGGCAGGGAAAATGCTGTTGGCAAAGCTGTGAGCTTTCCCAGAGATTTTAGAAAAACTCTATTAGTAAGTAGGTCGAGAGACATGATATTTGTTTTGGTTTCTTCGGTCTCTTTTCTAGGATCTGGCAGCATTTGGTGCAGATTGTGAAGACGGGGAAAGTCTCGGTCATCATCACCACACACTACATAGAGGAGGCCAGGCAAGCCAATGTGGTGAGATAGTTCATACATGCATGGACAGAGAGAGAGAGAGAGAGAGAGAGAGAGAGAGAGAGAGAGAGAGAGAGAGAGAGAGAGAGAGAGAGAGAGAGGCCACTTGCATTTACATAGAAATAACAAGGACAAAATTACTCTCAAACTAGAACCAGGAATGCTGCTGCAAAATCAGTAGAACAAAGCCTCTACACTGGTCGCCATGTTTCATAAAAACACAAAGAGTCTGCGTCAACATGTTAGAGGAAGTTTATTTTTGTATTAGCTTTGACAGGAGGGACAAAAGCTCACAATGAATGAGAGAAAAAGCAAGGCGAAAACATTCCATACAGTTTGTATAGAAGCTCTCTTGTGTCTTTATTTCACATAATTTGTCCTTTCAATTCATGAATTAGTTCAAAGAAGACGAAGACGAAGAAGATCAACAAGAAGAAGCACTTATTATTCCCTGAATGGGGAAATTATTTGTTTCACAACTCAATTCAAAGGGGCTTTATTGGCATGAAAGTTTCCATAACAATGTTGCCAAAGCATTAAAATAAAATTAGTCCAAATATTCGGACAGAGCACATTAAAAAATTTAAAGAAAATATGAACATTAACCAAATATTATTATTCTTTTACACTCTGTTGTAACATTACACACAAAAGCCCAAAATACACACACATGCACACACAGGACCCATTGACATGCATTAATGGAGAGGTGTCAGAGCGAATGGGCTGCCACATTATCAGCACTCCGAGGAGTTTGGTGCCTTGCTCAAGGGCACCTCGGCAGTGTCCAGGAAGTGAACTGGCACCTCTCCAGCTACAAGTCAAGTCCTCATGGACTGAGCTGCTGACGCCCCAAGGTGATACTCTATATTTTTCTTATTATCAACAAATCCCATGAAAATACAAAACCAACCAGAACTGATCCTACTAACAAGTATTGTCTTATTACTCACAATCTTCTTCCTCTGTGCCATGGAGCTTCATTATTATCAAAAAGTGTTAAAACGGTTGATTATTTCGAGTCGATCCACATTTCATATCAATGGGTGTTTTCCAGCAGAGACGATTGACTATATGGCACCTAATTATTTGTAAGACTCTGCTGAAAAACACACATTTACCATCTGTGCAATAGACTGCAGCAGAGATTATACTTTCTTAGGCGCTGAGACTGTTTGGAGTAGGCAGCCAGATCATGCTCATGTTCTACCGGGCGATCTGGAGAGCATTAACAGATATGGAATCAAAGCATAGTTTGGCAACTGGTTAGTTAGACTGGTCAGCACACACAAGACAGCTATGAGGAGAATAGGGAGGATAGAGTACAAGTCCACACAGAGCATGCTGTTAGAAAACAAGCGGAAAGAATCACTGCACACTATCTAAACCCTCTCTTTCCTGAATATGAGCTGTCTCCATCAGGAAGAAGATTTGGTATGCCGATACAAACAAACTAAAGTTATTGTTCATCTCAACGTCCATCAAGAAATGGTCTGATAGATTAAATGACTGATCTGAACATTAGACCTTTGCAGCCAGTAATGGAAATCTGTGCTCAAAACCCCACCCGGCAAACATGCAAATACAGACAACATCAAGAAACAGAGAGAGAGAACTGGAAGTTAGGCAGACGCCATGTTCTGCTTTTATTTGTGCAGGAGACTTGTCAGATCTCTGTAGTTTTATGGAGAATGATCACACATAATTACAACAGGCCCTCACACAGTACAAAGCAAAGTATAAAGCCTAATACCCCTACACTTTTTCACTTCATGTAACACCCATGTCACCTTCACTGCTGATCAAACTAAAGCTTGGCTCAGGATAAATCCAGTCATTCAGTTATTGTTTCACTTGTAATTTTTTTCATGAAGTCCATAAATCCGATTGCTTAAAAGAGACAAGTTAAGTTCGTACTGTAGAATAGTTTGGCTGATCATTTTCTTTTTGTTCAAAGGTACATTCTGTAATTTGGGGAAATATGCTTATCAAGCTTAGTCTTTATGCTAAGGTAAGCTAATCACCTACAGGCTCGAGCTCCATACTCAATGTGAAAACATGAGAATGGTAATGATCTTTTCATCTAACTCTTGGGAAGAAATCAAAGAAGCATTATATCCCCAAATGTCAAATTATTCCTTTAACATTGTTTAAAAGATAAAATAAAAAAAACGCTATCTGAGATTTACACCTCTCTTTTGTTGTTCAATAACCCCCCACCCCATGTCATAACACCTATTGCACAAATATTGTCACTGCTGTTATTTCTCCAGGTCGGTCTCATGAGGAACGGCTGTCTGCTCGCTGAAGGACCTCCAGACGCACTCATGAAGCAGCACAATGCAACAGTGAGTCGGCTACTCGTTCAAGCTCTCACAGGATGTATGGACACCCAAGGGACCTGGTAGTCAGGGCCGGGAGGTTGTTCATGGAACCACAATGCAAGACAAACAATTCAAAGTGCTTTGTATTTAGTATTACAATAAAGATGTGATGTACAATTAGATACATACTGATAAAGATTAATGAAAGACCGATTATAAAAAACCACATAATAAGTAAAAAAAAGAAAGCTATGAGAAAACAAACCAGGCCGAAATGGGAGAAACCAAAGTTTAATGATTGGCAATTTTAAACAAATTTTTAAGTCTAGATTTGAAGTTGGGTGAGGCCGCACCGAAAAACTGCAAATGTACTGATGAGACTAGAAAATATTTATACTGGTCCCCTGTTACCCATGCTACCTTCTGCTGCAGACCCTTGAGCACGCCTTCCTGCAGCTGTGTGAGACGTCGGACCAGATAGTTTCTAAACGGGGGTCCAGTCCACAAGGTGGGGCGCTGGAAAACAGCCAATCGTTCGAGAGTGGGCGGGACGAGAGTCAGCCAATTCTCGTGGTCGGACCAGGAGCTGCAGAGGAAGTTCCAAAATATTCAGGTACAAGTTTGAAACATGCAGTACAGGTCCTTATCTCAGTTTAATAGATATATTAAGTTCCAAAACACCAAATATGATCATCATGTGAAGAAATACAGTTTTACCATCAGCCTGTTTTTGCAGTCTGATAAATATTTTACCGGTCTGAAAATATACGTGAATAATTACCTTTGAGAGTGTGTACTTGTGTGTTTTTGTGTGTTAAGTGGACTGGAAGGTACGTGCCAAACACGTTCTGCCCAAGTGGAGAAACATCGCTGCCCTGATGATCAAAACTATGGTGCGGATGAAGAGAATGCCAGGGTATGTTGCAGTAATTAATAGTAATATGGAGTAATTAGTAACATAAGTGATTATGTGCAAATATCTGTCAGCCACATGTGGATGTTGACCCTCTCCCCTGTGTTTGCAGCTCATTGTGTTTCCAGTTCTTGCTGCCTGTCATCCAGGTCTCGCTGATCTGTTTGTGCATTGGAGGAGACCCAAATGGGATTGAGGTTGCCGTGGTGAACAACGACTCCGCCCCCTCCGCTTTCAGCCATTTACTGCTCTCCTTCTTGGACAACTCCAGTGTGCACCAGGTATTTATTAATACACATTAGGCGGGGCAACCCTCTGTTATCATATTTATTGTCAGCCAAAAGAAGTGGTTAGTTTCTGTTTTTGTTCTTTGTTGCAGATGCATTTACCGTATTGCTGTCAATAGATTCAAATGTATTTTCTGTCGGTGATTGATTATAACGTTTCATTTTTGCATGCAATCAGACTGCACAGAAGTGTGTTTGTTTTGAGGCTTACAGAGCTCATAGGGCCTGCTGGTATCTAAAATGGTTCAGTCTACAAAGGAAGTAACAGGCGTCTCTCTCAGTTCTTACATTTAATTTTACTTTAGGTTTCACTTCTGTTTACAGCAGAACATTACGGCTTTCATTTTCTAGGAAATCTGTGAAAGGGGAAAGATAGTTCCTTTGTGTGACATTGAATCACCAACATTCAATATACTGTATAAAACACACACGGCTCTTGTGAAGCTGTTAAATAACAAACACTAGAATCTTTAAAAAATGTGCAGCACAACTGAAGCAAAGTATCATCAAGTATAATGTATCGTAAGTCAGCATTGAACTGATATAAAATGAAACCGTGTATAACATTTTTTCTTCATATATCTATAGGTGCCCTTGTCCCATACGGAAGCTTTGGATGGGATCTATAACGGAGAGTACTGGGGTGTCATCGGCTTCGGCAAGAACTTTACCAGCTACCTGACAAAAAGGTGACAGCATCACTTATGTTCTATACCACAGTCATTGTTCAAAACCAGAAATCAATAAATGTCATGTCATGTCAGGTTGCTATACGCTATATTTAGACCATAAGCTCATCTGCACACCAATTCTGTCCTCCACATTTGTCGTGTACAAGTGGTCTACCTCATTCATATCCCACAAACAATATAAACAGTAGATTCACTTCAAATGCCTGTACAGAAGGCTGTGTTTGCGTGCCGCATGACAAAGAGATTTTCAGTTTGGTACTCGAGAACAAGCAGAGCAGCTCCATCAAAATGCCAGTGTGACTCACAGACAGCATTATAGCTGTAGAGAAACACGATAAACACGCACGGACACTCACTTTTAACCTTACTGCATACATATTTGAACATTTTACACATTTTGCGGAGGTAAAAGCTTCTTTTCTTTTTTTTTTACTTTTTACCCAATTGTGTAATATGTAGCAAACTAAACCGTGGATAACATTACAGTCTTAGGTGAAAAGACTTACAAAGGGGACATTATACAACAACTTGCATTATTTTGTTTATAGCCCCACTGGCGTCGCAGCTTAGAGATGGAAATGTCGGTCGATCCACCCCTTTGGGACGGACTGAAATATCTCTGTTTATGTACAGTGCCCAGAGGCTAAAGCCTCCCAACTTTGATGATCCCCTGTCCTTTCCTCTAGCACCCCCATGAGGTTCAAGTTCATGGTGTTGAGTGAAATTTCTCAACAACTATTGGATGAATTCCCATGACATTTGGTCCAGACATTCATGTTCGCCCTCATGATGAATATATATAT
>NC_048423.1:3935815-3955339 GCF_013103735.1 Etheostoma cragini | reverse complement strand
AAATTGCGCCATCATCAGGTCAAACTGTTAATTTGTCCCAAACTTTTATGTACTGCTAATTAGCAAATGTTAGCATTCTAACAGGCTAAGCTAGTGTTTTACAGACATAAGGACTAATTATAGGAGGTTGAGATAAAGTATTACCTTTAATTTCACTACAAACATACAAAACTTTATAGTTTACCTCTCTCTCTCTCACACACACACACACACACACACAACACACACATACGCACACATACCTAAGCATCATGTGAGCATAAGTCAAATAAGTTTAAAAAGTTGTTGTTTTAGGTGTGAACTGCGTGTGTTTGTGTGCGTGACAACGTGGTCCTTCCTAACATAACTGGCACGTCACAGCTGAACAACAACCAATCAAACATTCCTTCTTAGTGAATCATGTGCCCTTCATGTGACAGATTGACCTGAGGTAAACAAAGTTATCTCTTGCTCATGTGGAAATAGTCTTTGTTTCTGTTCAGAGTTATATCCATATCGACCAGATGGGATTTTATAAGGTTAAGTTTGCATCTATTCATTATGATTAATCAAGAAACTAACCAGTAGATTAATTGTTGTATAAATCATTAATTGATGCCATGTAGAGCTCTAGAGGTCGACACGTTTGCCTGCAAGTACTGTACGTCTGTCTGCTTTTAGACTTCCTTCAAAGACAAACACTGGAACAACACATTTGTATATTGGTTTTTGCAGATATGTTTAAGGGTGCAAGGCATGAAACAATTAAAACCCCGTCCACTGAAACTGGAAGAAACTCGAAGCCTGCCTGGAGTCTTGTTCACTTCCTAAACAAAGTTACATTTACTAAACTGGATCCATTATAGCCTTTATACTATATATCCTCAGTGTCTAGTGTATTTGGCTAAGAGAAATAATGAGCCAAGCTAACCTTCCCAGTTGTATTTAGATTAGTGAAAGCAGCCCGTACTCACACAGCCTTGTAAACTTATTGGCTTTGCTGCTAAGTAGCCCGGAGGTTGTGGTGTCAAGCATGAATTCGAAATAACATAGGAGAGCTTTAGAGTTCTTCGACTTTGTCAGTTACTCTACATGCTTTCAAAGAAACCTGTTTTTCTGATCCTTGCCCATTTGAGGTGTATTTGTGACGTGCTGTGGAAACCTGAATATTAAGCAACTGTCCCCTGTGTTGCCTGCAGAAAGATTTCTTTTTTCAGACAAGGTTGTATATATTTTTAGAGAAAAACTTTCATATAGGATGACTGGTGCCAGAATACAGCCCCAATAAAAAAGTGTTGTATTATACCCTTCCATGATAATATAGATCTCCCCTGCTACAACTAAAAAAGCTAAAAAGCTGTTGTTATGTAGATGACATCAAGATACTAGTCAAAAAATCTGCATCTTCAGCATCTTATCCCTCTTATTTTGCTTGTATGCAACAGTCCAGTTTTATTGATTGTCGCTGAATGTTAGAAAGGGAATAAAAATACATTTCAGAATATGAAATGTCCCTGATTTTACAGGATGCTTCAGCGGCAGGTCTCCAGAGAGGTGGTTGATGGAGGATCAGTACACGTCTGGCTGGACCTGACAAGTAAGATTTCTTAAAGGTTGTCGTGTTTTCACTGAAATGAGTCAATTTCAGAATCAGAATCAGAATCAGAAAGGATTTATTGCCAAGAGAGTAACACATGCAAGGAATTTGCCTTGGTTGTTGCACGCATAAACACATTAAACATTAATATGGAATGAACAAACAATAAATACACAAACAAATGTGTACATAAAACTGTTTAACATTGAGAGAAAAAAAGGCTGTATGGATTAGTGCAGGATGTGCAAAACATTTTGACGGATATATATACTCAAATAACGTGACTCTGAGAAGCAAAGTTGTTAACATTTGCTCATAATGTTTTTGTCTAGATCGACAAATTGGCTTAATGCTCCAGAAGAAACTACATGAGGCCTTTCAGGTATACATAAATACATGTTTTTTCTTATGTTTGTTTTGTCAACTAGAGCCTCGTGCAAATGTTCAGTTGTCATTGTCCACCAAAAAAGATTCAATAAGAAATCATTCAGCACATCCAGAAAATACAAGACGTCTGACAACATACAAGACATTCCTGTGTAAACGTTCAGTGCAGGTTATGTTATGCTTGCTGTACAGCAAACACTCACGCTTAATATGTCACACTTGCCTGATTGCCCTTGCTTTAGGGCACTACAGCAGCATTATGTTTGTGAACTGATTTCTACTGCAAGGTATTACAAAACACCAAACAAAACTGTAATCCTGGTTCAAAAAATAAAGCACTTCATTTGTTTTTAAAAGTGATGGATGTATAACATTTAATATTATTAATACTATTCCTATTCTTATACTGAATTTATTTTACTAGTATTGTTTAAGATTGTCACTCTGTCATCTCTTCGCAGGCCTTTGTGGAGAATAAATTGGGCAGCATGGCATACCTGGTCGCGCTGCCAATAAAAGTAATTCTTTTTTTTAAATTAAATGCAATACAGCAATAAAAGTCTCATGAATGCTGCATGTGTAGCTGGGATGTTGTGTTTAAGTAGTGTGTTTCTGCTACATACTGTAAGATGAAGTCAACGTTAATCCTTTGTTTCTGTCATCTTGCAGTTTGAGGAACCGATCTATGGCAGCCAAGACACGGACTTCACTACGTTTGTGACTCCTGGAGCTGTGCTCAGGTCAGTGGGAGGAAGTCTACATCCTTCACGTTCCACTTCCGGGATTGCTCCTGTGCCGCCGGAAATTCCGCCGAATGCATGTATTTCTGCCGATTTCTGTTCCCCTCTGCTTTATTTTTTGTTGAAATTTTAAACTCTGGTGGATCCTTAGTCCTCTACAGGGTAAATCCAGACAACAATCCAATCTGAGTTTTCTGATTGATTAAGGCTGCATGTTGCTAATGGTAGATAATGTTGTATGGAAGGCTGTGGGAGGAAAAATGTGATGATTGCTTTGCTCAGTTACCCTGAGGGAATGAATAGTTTATTCCTCTTCTTCGTCCTCTTCCTCTCTGGCCCTCCAGTATCACCTTCTACCTGGCAGTGGGTCTGACGGCTCTCTCCTTTGTCCTGGAGAGGAAGGAGGGGCTTTTGGACCGGTGTTGGGTTGCAGGTGAGAGGTTGAAGTTCACACTGTTCCTTTAGTGCAACACAAACAGAAAAGCTGTGACCCTTGTCCATTACTTCCACTGTACATCCTAATTCTTTGCAGGTTTTGGGGTTGTTAACATTCTGTGAAAAGCAAGCAAAGTAATTATGGTAGTCAAGAAAGCCAGTATGCTTATAAAAAAACCTATTTTCCTACACTGCAGTGTAAAATGAAAATGTTGGAGCTACTCAGCAGAAAAGAAAAGAAAATCTAAATTATTGTGGACATTGGTGAGACAGCTCCAGGAAGATCTATGAAAAACATGTTACTAGCAGCAGTGATTGTGTATTGGTGCATGTATAAGCTAATTTCTTGTTAGAATAATTAACCAGTCTCCTATGAGAATTATTGTACAGTGCATACTGTGTACAATTAGTATGTGGTATGGAGTTGTTAAATTCTGAATTGGTTGCTTCCCTTTTGACCAAACATTATACAGTAGTGGAAAGTGAGTGCAAGCCGTGATCTTTTTTGTCTTTAAAAGGTCTCCAATTAGCATGATTGGAGTTATCATTGCTGCTTCCCAAGCAAACATACAAATGTATGTCACTAATTCCTGTTCAAATGCAAATTTTAGCTTTATAGAAGGGAAGACATTTTTTTCTGCAGCTGCAGGAAACATACTGTACATTGGAATTTGGACAGATTTATTGAAGAAATGACAGACATCCTCTTAAAATGCATGTTTTCTAACATTATTCTGGTTGCTCTTTGAGGTCTTATGAGTTTTTATTGACCTTTTTTGGGCAGGTAATGCAAATGAATTCAAATTCTTTGACTTAAGTGATAATGCGTTCGTAATAGACATTTAATATTGAAGTGGATCCATTAAATGTATCCCTTTAATGTAATTTGAGATGTGACCAGTAGAGGGAGTCACATCATCAGAGCAGAATTTGAATTTAAAACTCTTATTGGATGTAATGATAACTGGTCAACTGTAATTTCTTACGTCCAATACACTAAGCAATATTTATTATTGATATCTCGTCTCTCTCTATTGGAATTTATCATCTTTATCTGTTATTGATGACCGGCAGTATGAATGTGTTGGGTGGACTGTAGAAATAAAGTAAATAAAGTAGTATCTGTATCTGTACTGGTTTTTGATGACTTATTAATTATTGGTTTAAAAACTTAACAGGAAGCTGTAAATTGTAATTTTAGATTTAGATGAAATTGAATGAACCTGGGTCGGTGATCATTGACTTCTGATATGTTTAAGAGATTTTGGACAGAGCTTTTGATTGAATAATAATGTGTTATTATTCTGTCTCTCCACCAGGTGTGAGCTCTCTGGAGACGATGCTGGCTCACCTCTTCTCTCAGCTGTTTGTCATCAGCGTTCAGATCCTCCTGCTGCTCCTCTTCATACTGCTCGTCTTCAAGGTTCGTTCCACCGATCTGACGCAGACAATAAAACACACAGCTACACTGACAAACACAAACTCGCTCTTCAGATAAGATTAAAACTTCATTGATTAGGAAAAAATAAGATCCGCAGGGTAGAATGTAACGGCAGGAAAATATGGAACACACAATAAAACATTTAAATGAACAACATGAATGAATAAATAATGGAATTGTTTGATTATATAAACAAAGCTGGCTGTTTTTATGTAAATGTATAACCATTTCTTTTCACAGACACACAGGTACACACATGCGTTCCTCTAATCGTTCTTCTCTGTGGCTTGCTCTTATTGTAATGCCAGTACCTGTTTGGAAAAAACAGACCATGGAATCAATCCTGTTTCCCTCCTGAGACCACGACATTGCCAGTAATGTTAAAGTGACAGTGATAATATTTCCTGTACCATTTAAGACCAAAGCTGCTGTTTGAAGGTCCCATGGCCCTCAGCCTGCCTATGGTCTCCCAGTGGCTGGGAATGGCAGTAGGTGTAAACCGAGACCTGGGTATCCTGCTCGGCCTTTGAGAAAATGAAAGCTCGGAAGGGCCAATCTGGAATCTTGAGAAAGAGGAGGTAACCTTGCCCCTTATGAACTCATAAGAGAATTTGGCCAACCCATGAGAAAGAGAGACATCATGGCTTTCAAACAAGTGACAAAAGCTACAGACTCAGAAATGGCACATACTAAGGAAAGCTCATTGTGGGACTGGCTCTAGTGGCTGTAATTTTGCACCAAGGCTGAATTTCAGGAAAGTGACTTCAGATACAGTCTTACGGCACCACTAAGGTCTATATTAAAGCATCCAAAGAGCACCGTCTCAAGGGACCTTTAAGCCGGTTTTCTGGGAGGCCAATTAAAAGCTTTTGAATAAGGTCACTCGATTCCTCATATGATTTTGTTAGTAGAAGGTTTACCATGTTGAAGGTTAATGTGTCACAAATCTAGCAGGCCTGTTCATTTGCATTTTTACTACATCATCACAAATCGGACTTAACCTATGGTATGCAATTATGCTAATAGCAATTCATATCAACCATCAAACAGACCTTTATTTTCCAAGATCATGTCGTATCATTTATATCTCTTCTGTGAAATGTTTATGTGGTGTGAATGTGAGTGAAGGTCAGCAAGGGGCTGTTTATCATTGATTGCCAATACACAAGTGTAGGCAATCAATAGAGGAAGGAGGCACTCAGACAAGAGAGGCTAGATATCATTTGTGTGTGTGTTTGTGTGTTGACTCAATACAGGTGCATGCTTTTATGTTTGCTCTCGGCTTTCTCTGTCTGTATGTCTGTCTTTCTGTCTGTCTATCTGTGTGTGTGTGTGTGTGTGTGTATGTCTGTGTGTGTGGATGTGGGCGTGTTTGTTGCACTGTGTGAGCATCCATGCGTGTGTTAATTAAGGTGCTGAAGTCCAAAGAGACCACCACCATAAATCACTTCCTACGTTGGCCGTATCCAGGGATCACTGTGGGATTGCCACGACAACAGCCCTTGATTGCTGTGGCAACCGAGCAGTCATGTGGACTATCGGTGTAGGTCTATTTTTGCACGTTGTCAGGGGAGACAGATAGTGGAAATGTGCACCAACACACACACACACACACACACACACACACATGCACACACACCAGGAGACTCAGTCTAACCAATGGCTGCATATTTCACTCAAGTTAAGGGAGTAATCACCTTGAATCTTCTGAGCAGAGAACTTTTCTCTCCGTTTTTGTTTGATCTTAAATAGTTTCACATCTTGAGCAATGCCTCTGCTCTGTCTAGACTCCTTTCTATCTGTGTGATTTACAACCAGACTCAATTAAATCAGCAGTGACATTTTATTTCCTTCCTTGTATTTTTGGCCAAGGATCAGTGCAGAACATCAGTGTTTCTGTCCCTGTCTCTCCCTTGTTCCGTCTATTCCTTTCTCTATTTTTCTCGATCTTATCTTCTTATCTTTTTTGAGCTTCATAAGAAGAGTGAGAGCACTGACTTTAGCACTGAATCTAGCCGATAAATCTTACTTTCCGAAGCGATTACCCTCCTCCAACACTTACTGTTGTACTTCCAAGACCAAACACAAGACGAAAAACAGAAATGCATCGCTCAATTTTGCCTTCTTCCAATACTGCCTGACAAAAACATATCTTCATATTACATATTACATAGTTTTCTTTCTTGTTGGCATCTACATTACCCACAAAGCAACTCGACCAAAGTTCTGATAGTAGCTATGTAGCTTTGTACTCTTCAGTCACATCCAACGCTGACTCAAGTGACATCATGATTTGTTAGACTTTATTCATCAGAAAATTCACAAGAAAAAGTATATAAAATGGTATTCGCTGAAGAATATCCCCCAAAACTGGTTGTAATATTGTCTGTTTTGTTTTTATGGTCATTTATATTTTGTACATGTAAAAAAATGTAAAAAGAATTTAACCTTTATATTCCACTCTAAGGTCCACTGCAGCTGACATAGCCTCTTATCTTTATCTTTTTCTCTCTCTTTCTCTCTCTCTCTCTCTCTCTCTCTCTCTCTCTCTCTCTCTCTCTTTACAGATACCTAATGAAGGCTCCTTGGCGCTGGTCATAGTTCTGATCGTGCTGCAGGGAATCACCGGCATCTCGTTTGGCCTCGTCATATCAGCCGCAATCGACGACGAGCAGAATGCCAACCAGGCTGCCCTGGGCATCTTCTATCCTAACCTCATCCTCAGTGGTAGGCCTTGGTGTGCATGCGTTTGACCAATATACTGTCCATCCTGCGGTGAAACAGCAGCTTGTGCACCCTTTTCTCTCTGAAAAGTAATATTTTGTCGGTAACTCAAAAGCTGTGGTTCAAAACGTATTCTGAGCTTCGAAACAGCAGTAAAGAAAATGTTACAACAAGGTCCATTTAGCAGCTGTTGTTGGATTTTCTGTCATATCTAATTATATTTGAAGTCCTTAAAGTGGTTAGAAAAAACAAATTGGACCTTGTGGTGAGATTATTTTGCATGCAGTGGTTTTCAAGTTTCAAGATTGAACTTTGCTGCAACATCCTCGCTTCCCTGCCCATTTTGTTCTCATCACAACAGAGCAACAAAACAAGAGAAAACAGTGATTGTTTAAATGCTTTATGAGGTTCATTATGACGAGAAGACATCCAGATGCACAGTGCATTTTAACGGCAGGTATAAATGACAGTATCCTCTCTGTCCTGTACTTTAGGTATTATCTGGCCTGTGGAGTGTATCCCGTATCCTCTCCGCTATGTCAGCCTGGCTCTCCCTCAGACCTACGCCTCAGAAGCCCTTCGCTGTATAATGTACCGAGGTAACGTACACGCACACGTTACACAACACTCATCAGTTTCATAATGCCATTGCCTGGTATGTAGTTAGCGTTTGTAGGGTCAGGTGCATGCACACATATTGTTATACACAACATAGTCAGGCATCTAAATCATTCATCAGCTCTGGATCCTGTGCAACGTCCTGGGACATTAAGTATAGTGGTTTCGCTGTCTCCCAATCTTTCTCCTTCTCCTGACCTCCCCGTTTCCGAACAATAACACCTGACAACAGTGAGAGCTCCCGCCATGTTACATGAAACGCGCCAAGCACAGGAAGTCAGAGGAGCCATTTCCTTTTTGGAAAACGTTATTGTAGAGGTGAAGTGGAATACGAGACACAGGCAGAAGTCAACAGTGTCAGAATTCAATTCGGGGGATTAACTGGATTAACGGATTCTTTGAAACTGCATCCTGCCACATTCACTGATTGGATTCACATAAACCCTGGTGTCTCATCTCTCTTGTCTCATATGGGATTTTTTATGTTTCTACATGCATAAATCACTACAGCATGGATCCGCTTGCATCCAGATGTTTGAGATATATTATCTGGCTTATCATCTCATATCATCTGCTGTTTCACAGGTCAAGAATAAACTTTTAAGATGGATGGACATGCACTGAAATTGTCGTGAAACAAAGTAAAACACAGTGACACTAAAGTAGAGATAATAAAAACACATGTAAGGTCATTTTTTCTGCTGCAAGTTCCAAGTTGTAATGCAAGCCTGCGTTATTTAATAAAACAGTTCGACAACATTTTACTAATCTGAGAGGACTTAAAAAATTCTACTACTTCATTTGTTGCACATGGTAAGCATGTAAACTAGAGATATTATGAAATCCATATGTTCTTGTCACTCATGTGTCATTACCATAACTTCTGGATAAGTTAAATTATAGCCTTCATCAATGTGATCTACCATGCAAAAATACTCTAGTTTTTAATTAATTAATTAATTAATTAATTGAGATTTTGGGGAATGCAGAAGATAGATTTCACTGTGATATCTGTCAGTTAGGTATGAGGTCAATGCCACCAGCTAGCAGATTAGTTTAGCTTAGCATAAAGAGTCTAGTTTTTGTAGGAATTAAACAAACAAAGAGGTAGATGATGTTAAACAAATATGGAACATGTGCAGTCATTATGCTATGCTAAACTAATTTATTTTACCCACAGCTGTTGCTTTAAAGCTTTAGTGCATAACGTTTTGATATCAATGAATGTCAATTACATTTAAGCCATTGCTAAATGAGTTGTTAGAAAATCTAATTAAGACTAGCAGCTCCATGCAACTCTCTCTGTATTTCTCAGTATGGCTATGTTCAGAAGCTTGTGGCGTCCTGCAACTTTTGCCCGCGGAAACTCAAGTGAAGATAATTATCTCTACTCAAGAGTCCATTGTGTTTTTTAATCCGTGTCCTCCTTGGCTACTAGCAAATATGTGGAGGAGTGGGAGGGGTTGGCTTGTATTATGTGGATGCGCCTACAGTTTTGTCATCATTACTTAGAATTCTTCATGGGCGTGGCAGAAACTACGCAACTTTGTGTATTTTATTTTGCCAAAGTTGTTGCACGGCTGAATTTGACAAGCACCAATAGCCAACTGCTTGGCCTCCTGTATCTTAATAGTGAGCTGTAACATCAATCTTTCCAACAGGTTGGGGTCTGTCTCGGATGATGGTGTGGCGAGGATTTGCAGTCACCTTGGGCTGGAACACTTTCTTCATCATCCTGGCCACGGTCATCTTAAAGCTGCGGACGTGACAGCCTCCTCCCGGAGAACCTTCTTTTAGTGTTTGGGACGGAGCTGTCAGGTGAAGTCTAAGAGCACAACGACTCACCTGGGCCTGCTGTCATGGAGGATGCAGCAGGAGGAGGCAGGGCGCCACCGTGGTTTAAGGAACTCATGAGGCGGAGGCATCATTTTTCCTCATTCACACATACACATACACACACACACACACACACACACACACACACACACACACACACCAATCAGCTGCCTGCAACAGTTCCTTTGGCCTCCAAGAGTGAATTTTCAAAATGCTACACCTAGAAGTACACAAGACAGAATATGTACATGCACAAAATGAAAAAAGGTTAAATAGTTAATGATAACTGAGAAAAGTGTTTAGTCCTATGGTTTGTTTTACTTCTATGTGCAGCTTGTTGGAACATTTCACCCCCAGAATGGGCCATGTACCAGCTCAGGGTTGCTTTGTAATTTCTGTTTGCTCTCGCTCTTAATGCTTATAGAGAGATTTGGGGGTGAATATACTGATTATAGCTGGCGGACATTGCTTTTGTCTGCACAGTATTTGTTGCCTACCTTATATTCACATTGTAGAGACATTGGATGTAAATGTGAAAAGGAGTCTGAGCACAAGCAAATGATAAAACTTTATTTTGTCCAGTTGCTTCACTAAGCAGAACACTTAAGGAGAGGAATTTTGTTGCATTATGTTGCGAGAACTCAGAATAGGTTTTAGAGTGCTGATTGTTTCATATTTTTCAGGAAATTCTCACCCATTCAAGTTTGCCACAACAGTATCTCCTTTAGTTGCTTGCTTTTATAGTCTGTGTTGAGATTTCCATGCCCTGTTTGGTGTGTGACAGGAAGTGGTAACTCGTGTTGGTGTGTTACCAGGTGCTCAGCTGCAAACGGTCGTCCTCATTCTTAGTTCAGGTTGATGATGGTCTCAAAAACGCATCTCTGGTGAGAGGGGTTTGATGTTGGTGGGAAAGACTTGGTACTGTATAATTAAGTTTTAGTTTTTCTCCACTTTGCTCAACAGAGTGGAAGCTGTTGGATAAATTCTTCTCACAGGTCAGGTGTGTCATGCTTTTTAAGCCGATTGCATCCATGCAACATAAGTTCGTTTTTTTTACACAACAGTTTCAAACTGCTCATACTCTACACAGTATACTTTGTTATATGAATCTTCCACCAACAATAGCACAGAGTAAAAGCACACAGGAGTAATGCTGTTTTGGATTCAACATGTCACAGAGATGTGGGGATGTTGTGGTGTCTGCACTGTACAAGGGAAGATATATCCAGAAATGAGAAATAACTATGAAATCTAAACAATGAGTAGTAGGAATGTAGTTGGTGAGTGGAGTCAACGTTGGTTTAGAACGACTGAGTTAGAGTCAAAAACTTGATTTTCCTTCATTTTTGAGTACAAATAATCACTCATAAGGAATGCTACATTTTAAAATAACTCTTTGGGGTTTTTATGTTATCGGATATCTTTATAAAAAATACAACACAAGAAAATTAATTTGTTTTAAAACAGTAGGCCAGTCTTTAGATTGTGGGGTATTTTTCCAAAAGCTTTTTTAAAAATATATTTTAAGCAAACATGCATTATTTTAAATTATTTTTAAAATAATGGATGGTAGTGTTGGAAAGGCTAATTACAAGAAAAAAAGTAACCAAATTAAAAAACAACAACTGTATTCTGGTAATAATTAATTAAATCCAGTTTGTTTCTTTGCATTTTACTTATTTCAATGAAGATTAATGAGCTTACTGATGTCTCCTCAAGCATTCTACCTTTAAAGGAATTGTTCCACATTGTA
The DNA here is from genome assembly GCF_013103735.1 of Etheostoma cragini. Taxonomy (NCBI): domain Eukaryota; kingdom Metazoa; phylum Chordata; class Actinopteri; order Perciformes; family Percidae; genus Etheostoma; species Etheostoma cragini. Next base: position 3,943,829 of record NC_048423.1, on the reverse strand, counting down.
TAGAAAATATGCATATCTGCTTTCCTGTCACAAGTAAGATGAGATCTAACTCTCAGCAAGTAAACAAATATTTCCCAAAATGTCAAACTACATTTTTGAAATGGAGAACCTTTGACAGACCTGCAGTATAGAAAAGGCAGCAGACTCCAGACTGTGCATCAATATTGTGCCAATCTCAAAGATTTAGAAATGTTTACATTCATTTGGACGCATGCCTAAAACTGAACCCACTGAGCATTTCTTTAAAATCAGATGTTTTTTTCTTTTTAGCTCTAGGACTAAACACATATACCAGTGTGGCTTTTTCCTTTCCTTTAATGTGTTATGTTATATATTTTTAGTGCACGTTATAGGTTTACAAAGTGAAAAAGCCCAAAGTCCATTCCAAATGCACTTACCGTCTCCAATAGAAAACACTGTTCACAAACAGCTCCAAACAGCTCTAGTGCAGTCCGACCTTTTACTTCCGTGACAAAAGTGTGTCACTTTGCAACACGTTATAATGCTCGCCTAGCTGCTAGCGTGGCACACCCTCACACTCTGCTTCTGACTGGCTAGTAGTCCTTACCTAGCTACTGTGCATGTGCGACTCCCAACAAAAACGGAACGGAAGTGTGATGTCTCACTCGGGAGCTAAACAGAGAGCTCAACACAGGGTGAAAAGAGGAGCTGGGGCAATGTGCAGTACAACAAAGTATGATGGTTTTTGAACATTAAACCATGTAAACCTGTTCTGGTACAACCTCTAAATACAATTATAAATCTGAAAAAGAGCATGATATGAGCACTTAAAGATGTGGTTGTGAGTATAGAATTTGTGTCCATTAACAGGATAAATGATGAATATATAGATCGGTTTGTGTTGGTTTGCGTCGTGATCGAGTGGTAATGTTGGGTGTACAGCAAGCTGTTGGATGTTGAATCTTAAGGAGATAGTTCCTTGCACTGTAAATATGCTGTTGCTCTGCTGTACAGTCATTTGTGTTCCTGTTGCACTTTTTAAGGGATATTGTGTTCTTGTTTGATAGGAGAGCCAATTGTGAGTATATATACTGTAGCTTGATATTCTTACCTTGACAGAAAGTTGAAGATGAATCCCACACTCTGGGGAGATGGCCTCTCTGCCCTACTTGACCCCAATCTCACAGTAATGTACCTTTATAAAGTTTAAGATGGTGGACAATCTCTGGTAACATTGTCAACACTTATGTGATTGTATCAACATTATTTGGTTATATTGTGATCACAATTTTTTGGGAATATTTCTAAACAATTGGGTGTTCAATCTTTTTAAGATTATTATGTGATGAGTTTTGTTCTAAAGTTCTCTATATTCATTTTCAAGGAATAAACCTATACCTATGCTCCAGTTGGATAATCTGCCTACAAAACCAATCAACCAACCATTATGTAAAAAGCAAACATCTTTAGCAAAACCCTTCATGTAAAACTTTTTATATGGTTTACATGAACTACAATTATATTGCTGAAGACACTATTTAAAAAAAAAGAAGCTGATTAGACGGTTCTTATTAAATTATAATAACTATAATGGTACATGCATTACTGAGGAGGCTCTCTCTGTGTGATTTATGTCTGTTTTGTTTTGTCTGTGGTTTGAAGAGGGCGGGATGTCACATATTTCTGTGCACCCGTCAGACTTTTAGCAATAGTTAACTGGAAATCTGATGCCAGTTTGGTTGATTGCTAGCACTGTCAAATCTTGAGATAGGTCTAGAAAGACTAGTCAAATCTGATCAAACCACAGCCACAGCGACCTGATAAAGCAGAGTTTATGAGTGGTAAACTCTTCATAAATAATGTTTTCTCCAAACATTCAAAGCTTGACGTTGAGTAAAAGCCTAAAATGCCAATTAATTAAGCAAATAAAATTGGAATACTTAATATTCTTCATTTATATTAAGATAACCACAACTGTATATGTAGCCATTTTTTTCAACTTTAATATTGGGATATTACAGTTCATGTACACATATGTCATGTTATGAATTCCATCTGCTCCAAACTCCATTTGACTACCTCCACTGTCTCCCCCCAAAGGGCATGGAAGGCATTTCCACTCCTGTGTTGTGAAATGTATGGACTGTGATAGCAGACATGCTTTAATGAAGTTCTATTTATGTATTTTGAAAGAATAAACCTTGTTGAGAAACCCTCCCTTTGTCTCGTTGGTCGGCATTTCAGAGTGCTGCCAGATTTTACACAATACCAAAAGCATAAAATCTCCCTCACAATTCCTATGTTTACAAAAACACCCGCAGGCCATGGACGACAGATCCATTCAATGACATCATGCTCACTTGCATCACTGTGTTGCTTGTTACCATGGTGATGACGATGACCCTGCTGCCTTCAGTAGAATCTAGATCCTCACTAGTTGACTGTTTGAACTTTGTGTGTGTTTGTGTGTGTGTGTTTGTGTGCCTTGATATGCTCTGTAGGTGTGTCTTGTGGGTAATGAGTCTGTGCTTGCTCATGTTTTCATTGGTGTGTGTTCATAAACTGAGCACACATTGAGTGTGTTATTGCAGTGTATTTGAACCCATTTGTATTATAGTTTGTAAATTTGTATAATTTGTTCGTGTTTGTGTGTGCTCTTGGGTTTTTTGTACAGTATGCATTTCCGGAGACGAGACACAATATGGGAAAGACCAAATATTACACCAGTAGTTTGTGAATCCTTTAATATCTGTCCAGAGTTGTGGTGTGTGTGCACAAGACTACAGTTACTGTTGCGAAAAATCCCCAAGAAAATTTCCTTTGTGTGTAAAAGATCTGTGTCTAACATTTCAAAAAAGGCCATGGTACACCTCGTAATGCAACCACGGTAAAATAGATAGCAGCCTTGCTGACAGGCTGCTATTACAGAGCTCCTTTAGTTCAGTGTGAAATAAGAATGTGGTTGTCTACCCACAGCCAATTACAGCGTTTAGTGAGCTTAGTGACGACACCATATCTAATTACAGTCAGGGACTCTGTGATTACATGCAATGACACCCATAAGACTATAATGTGTGTTACTGTCACAATATATACAATAAGATGTGGACAGAATGTAGGCTACAAAATGTTCCATTAAATTGTTATCATGTGAGTCAAAAATCAAGATGATTGATTAAACACGGTAGAGGAGCACGACTGATCCAAAAGTGTCTCAAATTTAATTAACAGAGACTTCCAGACACATTTAAAATTAAACCCAATTTGCAGTTCGTCATCTGCTTTATGTTTCCCCTTATCATTTGCAACACATCATGTGGCTTTTTTTACAACAATTTCTATAAATTATTGTTCTGCAAAACTTAGATTAAACCTGGTTTCTAATGAACTTCTATCTCAGCTAGCAAATGGGCCCAAAGCATGAAGAGTATACAGTTGTACATATGGCAATAACGGTAATGATACATAGTATTTGGGGGTATGATTTCATCCACTTAACCGGGACGAGATCAACAAACACTGACCGGAAATATCCAAATGAACGCTTTGCATTAACTGTAATGGATTACATTAAATTTTAAAGTTGTTTTGTAAACTGAACTGGCATTAGAAGACATGTCTTCTTGCAAATGCCAGCATTAAGAATGAAGAGAAGAGCAACATGCCACTACAAACCTAAAAATTGAGGTAAGATTAACCATATGAAATGTCACAGCAGCAAAAGTGCAAGAACAGAGCACAGTATTGATGAGCAATAGTAAAGTAGCCCATTTAATCTATTGGTTCACAGTGGCTATGATATAGTTAATTACAGGCTTTATTTGGGGGAGTGCACACTGTTACTTGTCTGTCCTCTATTCGATTTTTGCTCAATACAGTCATTCCTCTCTTGCTGATGATCTGCAAATTTGGGACATTTGGCGTTAAATGCTTTGCTCAAGGACACAAACCTTTTTTGATTAAAATAAAAATGGCCAATATTTACCAAGACTGTCTCAGGAATTTAACCAGCACCTTGTCCAATTCTAGAGCTCTTTCTGATACCTCGTGGCTACAGCCGATTCAGTGCTCCTCGACTGCAGTCTATTATAGATTACCCACTTTTTTTTTTCTTTGCTACATCACTATCTTTATTACAAAGACAGACCCCTAAAAGGTCCATCTGGTGGTTTTTGATAAGGGAGCAACCAGAAAGATGCCAGATTTAAAATGTCATTATCAGCTCACCGTTGAGGAGACTGAACTGCTGATGGTGATTTTTATGTGTGCATGTTTACATCTGTTTGAATATAAGGGATCGAGACAGAACAGAGTAATTCCATCAGTGCAGAATTTATGAGTAACAAAAGGAAACCATGTCACCAGTTTACAGGGAATGTTTAACCTGATGATGGCTAGTGAAGTCAAGGGATCGCCAAAGAGATTACAATTCATCTAGTCCATATCAACGATATTCCATTTATGGGATAGTTCTGGAGCTTCCGTCAGATGTCCCTCATTTTCGGCCAAATGTCCGCTTTCCGCTTTCTTTGTGTTGGCCAAACTCTGGTGGATGTGGGAAACATCCTCCGAGCTAGAACTGACAGTCAAATTTTACATACAGTATACCTGTATATATTTTTGGAGTTATATTCTCATCACACTCTCAACAGTCGTTTTAATTCCAGAGCTTGCCTTACTATATAAACCTGTTACACCAAAACAAGTTCCTTTCCAAAAATATTTTGCAGAAGCAGCGAGCTTCCGTCCAGCACTTAGTGCCGCACAAGATGATTGTAATTGGTTTAAAGAAATACCAACAAACCAGAGCAGCTTGTTCTCCCATCCTGAAATAATGTGTGGACCAGTAAGACCCTCCTCCGCAGTCCTGTGGTCTGTCAATGCATTTCTTACTGAAGCTACTTTCATGGCTGTCCACCCAATAAACATTTCACTCATAACAAACATGAACCTCATGGCACTGGAAGAAAAGTCATTAAGATTTTTCATCTGGGAACCATAAATGTCTAAAATAATTTGGTGCTAGTCAACCAACTGTCTGAGCAGTCTGAACCAAAGTAGTGGACCAACCGACAGCCCGACATTGAAATCCATAGAGCGGCGCAGCTAGCATGACTAAAAAAACTAAAAAATCACGTCTTTTGTCCCTGCTTTTCTAAACAACTAAAACATTTGCACAAAGAGAAAGATTTCTTTTAATGTCCAATTAATAATGCCAGGAGTTTGGGGTGCCCTGGTATCTCACCTGACAGAGCGGGCACCTAACGTACCAAGGTTCAGTCCTGCAGCAGCCAGGGTTCAAATCCACCCTGTGACCTTTTGCTGCATGTCACACACACTTTCTTTTTTGCAACTGTCCTATCCATTAAAAGGCCAAAATGCACCCTCAAAAATAAGAAAACCGCCATGAGTGAATCAAGATGCTTTGCCATGCAAAAAGACAGTACAAGCACTTTATTCATAAGCTTTGGAACAGTTTTGGATGAATTCAGTCTCATCTTAGCTGTGCAGCCGGCTGGGCTACCAACAGCTGACATGGAAAAACAACTTGCCAGTTGTCTGCCTCTTGTCTTGGCATGTTTAGTTTTTCATAACCAGTTTACAACTAAGATGTTTTCAAGGTTGACAAGTGTCTCATGATGCGTGCAGGCAGGTGCGGGGATTTTAAAATCTTATTTGAAAAGATTTCAACTTTTGTCCGCACGATTGAGCAATGCTGTTACCATGTGAGGAGTGTCCTTCTGTTTCATTTACTACAAAACAACATCTGGAGAATATTACTGTGGAGTACATACTGCAACGTATGCACAGATCAAGTAAACGTTGTCACACACACACAGACATATTACTGAATACTTCATTAGGGAAATTAAGTCATGGTATAAGCACTGCCAGTCCCACAGTACGTCCATTCACAATATGAGCAATTGGCTTTAGTTTGTTAATCAAATACAGAATGTAGAACACACACACACACACACACACGCATATTTGATTCATCTGGTCCAGTCACCCCATGTGCCTGCTTTGTGATATACTAAACATTCTGTAAACATTATCCTGTGCATGGTTACTGTCACCATGGCAGCATGACAACAGCGCTCAGCTCGGCCCCTCAAACACGGGACAGTAGTGTTATTTAATATTTGGCTACGCATGAGCACAGCATGTTTCTATCACATAATCCTGTCACAGCAGCAAAGGCTTCTCCTCGCAGCCGTCCTGACTCCCTTGTGCAGCTGAACGCAGCCCAGCTGTTGCTATGTTTTGGTCTTATCGCACAACAACAACAAAGCATAAAATGCTTGTTGAGAACAGTCTGCCCTCCGCGCAATCTCACACACTGTCCACTGTCAGCATCACATGGGACCAGAGCAGATGCTGTTGCTGAGATTTGGGGTACATCATATTAAGAAAAGGTATCAAGATGAGTTAGTCAGTGCAAAAACAGATCTGTTTGTGTGAGGAGCCAAAATAAGACTTCAACTGTAGAAAGAAATCTGAATATTTCAATCCCAATTTTTCTTTCAAATAGCAGCATTTTGGAGCATGAAAACTCCCTGTCTTTAATTAGTCACACACTGTTCCATGAACCTGAGGTCATAGTGCAAACTCTGTCAAAATATTCAGTAGCAGATCTGTGTCCTGTCAAACACAGAACTTGCAATAACTTGTTAAATTGCACGAGAATGTTTGCCAACAGCTAAGACTGCAGATTTTGATAGTGAGCTATGAAAATCCTTTCTTGAAAAAAAGAAATGCTGGTTTAAAAATCTAAAACTTTTTTTCATCTTCTGCAGACAGAAGTAACTTCTGCTCTCCAGTTCAATCAGAAAGCAGCAGCAGAGCTTTAACTTACCGCAGGGCAAGAGACTGTTTCTACATCTGTGATTACAATGTTGATTTGAATATTTTAATGATCGTGTTTAGCTTCATTGCAGACTTCAGCAGCCAGCTGCAGTGCAACCAGCACTCCTCTTCAGGTCCTTAAGATTGTCTTGCAATCTAGTTTCAGGACTCAAAAATGATTACACAAGCTCCTAACCAGTTTCAATTACTCTAACTTTTCTAAACCTGGATGAATGTAATGTGTTTACTCTAATTCAATTTTGTCAAAATTTTATGCATCTCATTTTATTTACAACAATTTTCTATTAAGCACTTACAAAAATATATTTATAACTAAAATTAAGATAATAAAGTGTTGATATTACATTCATTACAAACTGTTTTTTGCAGGCATATCAAATTAAAGTTCACATTCCTTTTACTGCAAAGCAGGACGGTGGGAATTAATAGTACACGTGGAGTAAAACTTTGAGCTTTGACAATAAAAAATAAAAGAAACTGTGAAAATGTGTGTTTTTTTTTTCTTTTCATATTGTGTTTCTAATTCATGTTAAATAATGTAGGCCTCTTTCAAATCCTTAATTGTGCCCCCTTTTTATATCTTACAATTGTCTGCTATTCCATGTATTTTTATGGCACTTAACTTTTCTTTACTCTCCCTTTAGATAAGTGCTAATAAGAATGGCTGTAAACGTTAAATTATTTTCATTTCAAGTAAAAAAAAAAAACAGCCTGCAAAAGATGACATGCCCTCAACTTCACAGTTTAACATCGGTTTGCACTCAAGCAAGGATTCGTACGGTGTGAAAACACAAGTAGGCCTACAATCCACTGAGTACCTGAGAAATCAGACTATATCCACCGTGTGTGTGTGCGTGTGTGCGTGTGTGCGTGTGTGCGTGCGTGAGTGCGTGCGTGCGTGCGCGTCTCTGCATTTTTCATCATTTCCTGATGCTTCACACAGAAGTGCAGCTCACTGGCTCTTGGAGTTAAAAGCGCTTGTCAAAACATCCATCAGGGCTGAAGTGAACCGGCTGCCTACACCCGTGGAATCAAAGGAAGGTGTGTCTGCTGCTTCCAGCCCTGGAAAGGTGTTGGTGTTGTAACCATAGCAACGTAAACAGAAGAGTTCAAACACAGTTGATGATGTAAAGTAAGTGTGTGTGTGTGTGTGTGTGTGTGTGTGTGTGTGTGTGTGTGTGTG